>NW_022900913.1:17459111-17495709 GCF_012274545.1 Fukomys damarensis
TTTTTTTTTTTTTTTTTTTTTGGTACCAGGGATTGAACTCGGGTCTTTGCGCTTGCAAGGCAGGCCACCAAACTGCTAAGCTAAATCCTCGGCCCTATCAATCCATTATTATATTCAGTCTGTAGTCATAGTCAACTTTTATATATATTTTACTAAGAATCATATCATTATAAATACATAGTTTAATGAAAAGATACAAAAAGCGAAAGATCATTCTAGCAGTATATTTCTAATAATAAATGCTGACTGAATCATAGTATTAAACAGTGAAACTAGAGGCTAATGATGTAATGAAGAAAAGGGATATTATTTAATGTCAAAGGTTACACCCATGCTTAACTAATTAAAAGTTGAATATTTACTCTATGACAGGAAAGCCAAGCAACATCTTACTGAAAGACCACAGTGAGCGTCACCACTAAATCCACACCACGTTTCTCTAGATATCTGGTCCTCACAGAGGGGGCAACATCTTGCCATGGCACTCCTGTTCACACTGTTCATCCTACACCCAATTTCCAGATAGCATCCGACAAACTCAGATTGCCAAATGCCTTAGGAAATAACATGCCCACGCTCTTTACCAATACGGTCACCACGAGAAACAAAGGAAATCTGAGAAAGAGATCAAATGATATTCCATACATCAGATTACTGAATGTATTGCTTTCAGAAAGAAGAGACCGGTGTGTATTTTCTTTCTGTGTCATAAAAACTGGCGTTGCGTTTTTGCTTGGCTTTTATTTAAATCAAATAAATTTCTTTATTTGACCAATAATGAATATTGTTCCAGTGTTATGAATCCATCCTGGACCAATAAAGAATAAATTCCATTATAAGCTCCATGGTAGTCAAACTTGAAGTAAAATAATATTTATTCTTATTCCTATGTTTAAACAATGGAAAAATATCAAAATGTGCTGTTAAGTAACATCTATCTCCATGACCAACTGCTTCATATTTGCCATTAAAAACAAAAAGCCCATAAGAAGTGTATCATCCGTAGAAACTGACTGACTTACAATAATAAACTAAGAAGTTTATAAAAGATTAAATACAAAATTTAAGCATTATTTCCAGCTGGCATAATTGTACGGAGAATTATATGTGTGTTTTGCTTTAAAACTTACTCATATCTGAGATTCTTTATTGTTGTCGGAGATAGCCAATCGTTTGTTGGAACGTGAAAGTTCTCTTTTGCGCTCTTTATAATCACCTATCCATGAAGCACTGGGCGAGCTGACATCCATGTGACCCGAGCTAGTAATCCTTATTAGTAACTTGAGCCGTTGTGTTGATTGTTTTTACTAGTTAAAGGAAATTTATCAGATTGAATATTTTTAACCACTATTCAATAAATAGCTTTTTGAAAACAGCTTAGTTTTTTGACTTCAGGTTTTCTTTTCTTTTTCTTTTTTTGGGGGGGTAATGAGGATCGAACTCAGGACCTTGCACTTGCAATGCAGGCAGCAGAACCACTGAGCTAAATACCCAGCGATAGTGTTTCTTTATATATAATTTAATCTTTATGTACTTAATTCAGATAAAAGTAATAGGTCAGGAAAGGAGGTTTGGAGCTTCTGATGCATGCACTTTATAAAACATAATAAAATATAATGTACTCAAAATATGTTCACCATTACACATATAGTATATAGTTAATACAGTTAAAATAATTGAATGTTTTAATAGTACTTTTCATAATTTTAAAATAAGAGCTTCATATTCACATATCATTTATCAATGACTTAATTTTTAATTTTTATACAGTTCATATTTATAATTTGTAATTGAATACCTATACAACTTCTGTGTATAAAGACATACAATTTTAAGAGTAATTTTCCCAAAGTTGCATTACATATCCTTAAAATGTGTAATTGCTTAAGCAAATACACTGATCATATAGTGAAAGCTCCATGGGGATACCAAACACACTAAATTTTAAGCATTAAAATTAAAGAATACTTTATAAAATATAAAAAGTTTTTTGATAAGCCCATAATGAAATGTTTAACACTGAAATTGAAAAAAAATACCAATGAAGACTATAATGATAATTCAGTAAAAGGAATCCAGAATGATCAACAAACTGCTGGAAAAAAATACTAAATCTCACTTGTAAAAATGAATTGAAAGTGACAATAATAAAAGGATGCAATTTAGCAGCTATCATCCTGGCAAAATAACCATCAGATTTCACATTATTAGCACAATGTAGAGCAAATACAAATTCAAACTGGTAATTGGGGTAGAAGTTGGCATATCTGTGCACACATAATTTCATGCATATAAAACTCAGTTTCTACCTAATCTGGAAAACATTTGCACAAGGGCCCAAAGACATGCATACAAACCTATAACACAGCTTCATTTATAGAAAAAAATAATTCAACAAGGAAAGACAATGAGTACATTCCCACACACAATGGATTACTTCAGTGTGAAACTTAGCTACATTCATACACTCATCAGTATGAATAAATTATGAGGATACAATATTGACTGATAAAGTTAGATTGCAGAAGGACACATGCATTATAAATCCATTTTGTAAACCATAATGTACTCAAAACTATGGAAATACACTCCAATTGATTGTCAGATAAAGCATGAAGTAGGAACAAGGGGACTTCAACTTTACTATTTCATTCTTTAAAACAGATAGTGGGTTCACAGTGCTCATTAAATTTCTTTGTATCATTATGTGAGATTTCAGAATGCACTTATGCATGTAATGCAAGTATTTTATGATTGATTTGTTGACAAAATAGACTATACTAAATCTAATGTTTGTGGATTTCAAAATCTATTTCTGTTTGATCTTATATTTAACATAAAACCATAGAAGCTTTTAAATACTAAGCCATCCCATTGTAGAAAGGCAAAATAAATCTCCTGTTTGCTGGAAATGTATTATATGAGTGAAATTAAAATTGCTTGGACTTTGATAATTAAATATAAGCATTATATTATAAATCAATAGCATTTTAGATTAATTCATTCACAAAGGGAGATACATCACTTTTGAGCTAATAATATGTATTGTTTTATTTGCATTTTCAGCAATTTAGAGAAGAGTGCTGTATCTATTAAGTGCTGAAGTAGACTAAACCAACTCTAATCAACTCAAATCACAGAAAACATTTAAAAACAGAATATTTTATAACCGAACTTTTTAAAATGGGGCTTACAGTAACTGTGTTATATTTATTTATGATTTTAATGTATTTTTGTTTATTGCAAGGAGTTTTGAATCCAAGTTAATACCTTGAGTTATACCCAGCTACCTGAAATAAGTAACATGAAACAAAACGATACACACATCTCCTTTAGAAATATATTGTTTGTCATCTTGATAGCGGGATAGCTTTTAAGTCTGAAGGAGCAAAGCCGAAGAAACAGTTAAGAATGCATGGGCCAAATTATAAGGGCGGCAGAATTTCTAGCCAGGTGCCTACTGAAGGCCTTTAGTAACTCCGTAGAGTTACTCTAACTGCTCATCACAGCTGTGATCCTCTGCAGCTGGAAACAGCCAGCGCTGTCTTTGCTCTTTGCCCCCTCACAGCAGTTAGGTGTACTTCTTCAGAGCGGGAGTACTGCAGATAGGTAAGTTAATTAGACATCTTGTAGGCAGTTAGACAGGGCCACCCTCAAGGAGCCAACACAGCAAGGAGTCAACCTGGAGGACAATCAAGACACATTCACTGTGGCCAGAATTGTAAAAGGAGAGAAACTGCTAAACCCTTGTGCTTCCTCTGGGAATAAAGAGTGGTGATTGGTATTCTAAATAGGTATCAATCACCTGGGTGGGGGGCAAGGTCATAGTCTAGGAAATATCCCTGACCCCACCCTTACTGAAAATCCTTGGATGCTTGCTCCGTGCTCCCCCATTTCATACCAGTATAATCAATATTACCTGGGTGACTGTACTTGCAATCTTATTGGTTGGTCATGGTTTTGCCCCACCTTCATGCCCACCTTGTAATTTTCCACTGGGTCTTACAGTTTTATCCCACTTTTTACCGCCTCCCCACATGGCTTTGCTGCATAAAACATCTTGGAGAAGTGGGGTTAGTGGGCAATCAATTTTCTGGTCCCACTTCTGTCTCAAGAGTAGGAAAAATTTATTATTGTTTGGAGACTATGAAATGTCAAAATATTGTAACAATTTATTATTTCTTCCTTATAACAAAGATCAATATAAAATAGTTATAGCTTATAAAAGACAATATTTTATTTTGGTCTCACATTTTCAACACAGTAAAGCATAGGTGTTTAAACTCTGCCTTGTGATTAGACAGACAAAATTATTTTAATAGGATGATAATATGTAATCTGAGGTGATCATCAGATATTCTATTTATAAATTCAGTGGAAAAAGCAAAGAACTTCAGTTTGGAGTCTTTGGAATTATTACTAAATTGTGCTTACTTTTTCTAGAAAATAGCAAAACTGAACTCAAGTAAATTTTCAATTTATAACTACTCAATCTTCATCAATGTTTCTGGTAAACCATAGGATTCATATAACGTATTTTATTGTATAGTGCTCAGTTAAAATAGCAATAAGAAAGAAGTCTGAATTTTATTCTAAGCAAAAAAAGTTAATATTACAATCTTATGGAAGCTAAATATGTATTATAATGTATCCCAAAATAAATAAAGCTGACTTTCAATTGAAATACTGCATTTAAAAAATATTTAGTTACTGAACTTTTATTATATTCTAGGAACTAAGCCAAAAATAGGGACACAATTTTAAAAAGATAAGGAAGAAGCCCTAAAATATTTATAATTTAAATGTGTGTGAGGTGTAGAGTGCAATGTTTCCATAGGGTAGTGATTTTTTATTTAGCACAGTTGCAGGATAAGTAAAGTTTTATATTATGAGAAAAGTGACTGGAACTCAAAACGTCAACAATTTAGGAATGTGAGGCTGAGAAAATACGTATTCAGTTATTTAACATCATCTATAAAGAGGAGACGGAAATGTTATTAATAGAGATTATAGGATGATGCCGCTGGAAGTCAGGACATATGGAATCTTCTTTGGTCTAGTTCTGACTTCTCATATAGTTCTGCATAATCACCTATATTCTCTGGGGATATTTTTTTTCCACTCAACTATAAAGAAAAGAAATCAGGCAACATTTCAACAATTATTCATGGAAGAAGTAAATCCCAGCAAAACATTTGACAAAGAATTCAACTTCACATACTTATTAATTACTAGGCTTCTAACAATTGTTTTGTAAACAATAATTTAAAATTGTACGTGAATAAATATAATTTATAACATGACTTGTTAAAGATCTATATCCTCTGCTGAGGTTGTTCTTGACTAGCACTCAACATGACTATTTTCTTTTTTAAATAAAGTTTATTGGTGCATTTATGGTATACATAATGATCACGGTCACTATAGGGAATTTGTACCTGTACGTGATGTATCTTGGATATAAGAGGAAATATTCAAAGGGAAAAGGAACTAGGGAAAGAGAAATGGGAAAGGGAAGACGGGAAAGAAAAAATGAGAAAGGAAGGAAAAAATGGAAACAAGGCTTTTGTCAACACGGAATGGTGCAGTGGCAGAAGGGAGGAAAGGCAATGGAAAAAAAACCAAGAATAATTATTTTTTTAATATATTGATTTTTTCTTCAGTAATTTTGAAATCGTGTTCACAGGTGGGAAGGTGCTTTTAGAATTTTCTTTAGAAAAGGAAAATAAAATGCTAAATAGACAATATTATGAATTATTTTGAAGCATACACATAATGAGTAGGTTTGGGTATAGATATCATAGATTGACCAAAATATTTAATATTTTATGATGTTTACAGAAATATAATTTAGGTGTTTTCACAATTTGAGGATATGGAACAGACAGTAATGTGTGTCCATTCTGGTCCATTTAGAGCCCTTGGTTGGTATTTCAGCCAATTTGAAGACAACGTCTATGAAAATTTCTTTACTTAAACAGATACACAGAAACAAGATTGCCAACTTTGTACAAATAGAACTGATCTAAAACATGCTGCACTTACTGGTAGCTTTTCATTTAAGGGGGGCTTTTTAAATTGATTCAACTACAGCTGGAAAACACTTCATCCATACCACAGTAATAATGTTTATCAACTAATACCTTAGCTTAAATCTAACACACAAATCAATAATTTGATTTAGTTTAAAATTTAAGTTACTTTTCAACAAAAAGACCTAAAATTAATTCCAAATGAACCTATTTGATTTACTTCTAAATTACTTTCCAAAATCATTATGATTTACTCTGCCAAATTTTGATGTGATAATTCTCGAGATAATTCTCAGTGCTCACCCATATTAATACTTACAGTAACCTGTCTTATTTTGAGAAACACAGTGTGTTCTATGACTGTAATTTTTAGCAAGTGATCCATCCATCTTTGTTAAATTATTCTTGGGGTGGGGCCATTCTTTATGCTCAATATGGACATATTAAAGACAAAGCAGAGTAAACCTGAACAAAAATACCTTGCTTGTTAAAAGCCCAGTGCAATGGATTTGTAAGAAACTTGTGAAATAACCTAGTTCACTCCTTGAGGGAGGGAGGATTAAGGGGGGGGCATAAATGATCGATGTCTATTTTTTTTTTAATTTCTAACACTGAAAGGTGAAAGGCATTCTCTTATTTTTAAAAATTTATTATAACATTCCATCACCACAATAAATATAACCAAAATATTTTCTTTATTAATAAAAGTACATTTAAATTGTGGTAAATATAACGTTGGGTGAAGATTAATTTTTTTTAACTTACAGAATGCAATTATGCCTCATAGAATATATTGTCGTTATCAGTGACCTATCTGTTTGTGAAAAGTCTTTGGACTCAAGCTGCAAAATCTGTTCTTCCTTAGGCATCCTACCTTCTCACCTGCCCATCAGAATTTTGGAATTGTCAGTCTCTATATTCACTGATCCAATTTCTTAAACCTCTCTCTTTGTCAGTCTCTCTGTATATCTCTATCTATCTGTCTGTGTGTCTGTGTGTCTGTCTATCTATCTATCTATCTAGTTATCTATTTATGCATCTGTATGTCTAGAATGAACGCTGCTGCTGAGTGACATCCACCTGAAAGTCAAGCTCATCAAAAATTAGTTTGTCCTCATTCACCTTATTCACTGGGCCTCATATCATATGGTTTTTGGCTCTTTTGTAAAGTTAGAATGACCCTGAAAGGTAGATATTTTGAATCATTTCAGGACATTGCAGTAGTCCAGACAGTAGAGCTAACGACATTCACAAAAGAAAACTGTTTCAGAAAATAGCAAGAATTATGTGATAAGTGTTTTGAAAGTGAGAGTCATGTTGATAGAGGGAGAAAAGGCACTCTGTCTTTGACTGTAACAAACTTATGTAGTTTAAACCTTTGCCATGCTATTAGATCACACCTCATACATGTATAGATTGTTTGCAGACTTGTGTAGATTGTTTGCACACTTGTGTGTTTGATTGTACTATCACCTCCTTCCCCAGAGAGGGACAGAAGAGATTTTGGGGGGCAATTTTACTTCAATAATTTACATTTACTTATTTATTGTTTTTTTTTGTTGTTGGTTGTTTGTTTTTTGATACAGGGTCTCACCCTGTAGTTGAGACTGATCTGGAACTCACTATGTAACCCAGGCTGGTCTCGAACTCACAGTGATCCTCCTACTTCAGGCTCCCAAGTGCTGGGTGCTGGATTGTTGTTGGTTGTTTGTTTTTTGATACAGGGTCTCACCCTGTAGTTGAGACTGATCTGGAACTCACTATGTAACCCAGGCTGGTCTCGAACTCACAGTGATCCTCCTACTTCAGGCTCCCAAGTGCTGGGATTACAGGCATGCACCACCACACCCGGCTAAAAACTTACATTTAAAAAGCATATATTTTTTCAAGTTAAGTGAAATTTTTACCTGGTTGTGCTTGAATAGATCAGCCTTGACAGCAGGAGGTGCATTATAACCTGAAAATCTGTCCTTTTTACATAAAAGCTTCAGGTTAAGCGGTACCATAATCAAAGTAGATTTGTATCATTTCTGAAGTCAATGCATCTGTGACACAGAATCAGAGTCTATAATGTTGCTTGGGGTCATGGTGGTTCACAATGATACACTTGAAAATCTCGTTTCAGGAATATAGAAAAAGTAAGTCTGGTAGGCCACTGAGTAAAACTGAAAATTCTTTTTTTTAATTTAGTAAATTAATTCATGTTGATTTAATTTAGATAATTAAAACATTAAAAAGTAGCCTAAAACTTTCATACTTTTGCAATAGAAAACTTTGAAAAATAAAAATATTTGGGGAAAGATTATGTTTCTGCTTTTTGGTAAGATTAACATATCGTATACGTTAGTTTAATGAGAACCATATAAAAGAATGGAAAAAATATAAATTAAGATGTAAGTAGGGTATTTTATATCCACCATATCACTTTATTATATGAGTCAATTGTTTTTAATAATTACTATGAGTATCTTTATATACACTAAATAATTTAATAGATAGCAAGTACATAGAACTAGAATATTTACAAAAACTTGGACTAGTTAAAAATAAATAACTAAATAGCAAATCAACCCATGTACCATAAATACATATAGCATTAATTTACAAAGCTCTGAATACTTTGTTTCTATTAAATAAACTATAGCATGCATTTGATCATTTTATTATTAACTCAATAACATGTGGGTTAAACGTCCTTTACTTTAGAATGTACTAGTGACACAGGAACACGTGCCCAATCCTTGTCTATTTTAAGCAAGAATACAGACTCTGTGTGTGTGTGTGACACTGAGGAAGGACGGTGGCCTGGGCAGTTATCTCGCAACGTGTTACTACCTATGGTAATTGCATGCACAGAGCTTTGTAGGTGCAGAAGAAAACCTAACCATATTCTGAGGTGGGAAATGCTGTGAAAGAGAATTATATTTTAAATTTATTTAGAAGAACAGGGGTTTTTCTAGGAAAAAATAGGAATTATATCTTACCACCATCTGACATGGGGAAGGATTTTTCAGAGTATATTCTAAATTTAGTTGGATGAACAGGATTTTTCTAGGAAAAATAAGATCACATGGGAGTTGTGAGTAATTTTTGAGCTATGAAAAAGACAAGTGTATTTCCAATCAAGTGTTTTGTGAATGCATTAAATTTAATATATGCATATATATGTATTATATATATAAAATATATAATATATATCTTATACATGTTTTATATATAGTATATATAATACCTGCTTATATATACTTATATGTGCATATATTGCATTACAGGGCAATTTTTAACTTAATGCCTGAATGATGGTTCTTTTCTTTTCTTTTTTTGCATTAAGGACAAAATCTAGGGGTGTTGTACTACTGAGCTACGCCTCCACACCTTTTCACTTTAATTTGAAACAAGGTCTTGTTAAATTTCCCGGGGCTAGGCTCACACTAACAGTCCTCCCAAGTAGCTGGGGTTACTGGCATGTGACACCACGACCAGTTCCTTTGCTCTTCTGGCTAGTATTTTCACCCACGTACAAGCTAAGTAATAAGTTGTAAAGAAGAATATTCCGATATTACGATTTCAGAGAAATGAGCATCTATGAAGTACACAATAGTCTTCAGTTACAAATGTCTTGTGGAACACATTTGAAGTATGTGGCACAGTGTTGAAATTCTAAACCCTAAACTGTAGACTTGCCATACACAAATGAAATAAAGAGTCAGAAAGAGTGGCGTCTTCTATTGTACTAGATACCTATGACCTATCGAATACCTACAAAGGAAGAACATTTTTAATGGTGAAGAAACAGTATAGAAAGAGAATGATTCCTTTCAACCCCCTTTCACCAACCAATTGCTATCGAGGCTGTTTTTCACTGTAAGTGACAATCTTTCATTGTATTATACCTAATGGATACTCTGTGTTTACTTATTTATAAAGGGCCATTCAACTGACATTTTCCCCTGTGAAACCCATTTATTTGTTTTAGATGGACTGGAAATAAATATTTTCTCATTAATATTACTGAAACGTTACTTGCATCCCATTTAGGATCATAATTTTATGGGACAAGTTATTATTATTAACATGTACACCAGTTAACTATAATCTTAAACTATTTTAATCATTCATTAAATTACCAATGGCTATGTCTATAAATGAACATCTTTTACTTGTCTGTTGGCTCTCTGGATGGGCATGTGTTTGTGTGTATTCATGTTTTATGAAACCTCTATTCATTTTAATCTTTTTCCTCTTTCCTTTCAGTGCAGATTGAAGGAAACAAAAAGCAATTTCATATCTTAATTCTGAAGAAATTCTCGAATGCAAAGAAATACATATTTTTCCATGGGTTTCAAATGTGTTTTCTCAACTGGTTATACTCTCTTTAAATTTTATGTTGAATTTTCAGTGTTGTATTAAATATTTTCCTGAAAGAGATTAATTATGTGCTTTTAAAAACATTTCATAAAGGCAACATTTTTTAAACAAGTATATGTGTTTTCATTTATTTGGCTGCTGTTTTTGTTAGTGATGATGATTAATGAAGCTTAGGTCTTGCAGCCTTATGGCTTGCTACTATGTCTACACACTCATTAATCAACAACCTGTAAAAATCACTGTCAGAGTGCACAAAATAGAGACCTTTCCACAGGGACATGACTTTCCAGCAAGGAAAAGAATTTACATTGCTGCAAGAAGACATATCTCTATGAAGAAAAGAAGGGGAAGGGGGAAGGGAAAAGAGCCAAAACTTTTATCATGCACAGGCACAAATTCCCAAAGATGAATGTGATCATAATATATACCTAAAATGTATGAATAAATTTAATGAATTTTTAAAAAGACCTGAAAAAAATCATCTACAGTTCTCCCATCACCTGAGTCTGTCTCTCTACACTTGAATTATTCCAATTCCATGAAGAAGCTCCACATTTCTCCTGCTACAAATTAAAAATTATGAGCACTAATTAAAATTTGAAGTAGATTGAATTATATAAACATAATGTGCTTGGCATCCATTAAGGGAAATATATTTCAAGAGACTGTATTTGTCACTTTTAAATTTCTCTGATTTCTATTTTTAATTCAAGAAGATAAGCTATTTTTAATCAGCATGTAAAATCAATTTCTGCTCCTAAATGAATTTCATATCTGGAAAGTTCTTAATCATTCTCCAGAAAAGTTTTTTTTCAACAGATTTTGCTGAATTGAAATAACTGTTTGGAATATCAACTTCCTAAAAAGAGTGAAAATGCAGAAACTCGAATAATTATGGATATATCCTTAAAATTATGTTTTAAACCTAGTAGATGTTTTTCAACTGTTAAGAGCACTCATTAAACCTCAATTTTGTATTTAGAACCAGATTTTAAAGAGAGTCTCTACAGAGTGAAAAACAGAAGCTAGTCCACAAATTCCCTTTACTAAAATAATTTTTAAAATTATGCTTTGGTGGTTTATAAAAACTAGTATAAGGTTTGTCTTAGGGTTTCTGTTTTTTATAACTTGTATTTACTTCAGTCCTGAAATAAGTTTATATATTTAAATCACTTTCTACCTTGGGGCCTAAATGTTACTGTTCTTTTTGCAACAGCTCTTTGATGTTTATCAAAGTCTTCCAGTTTAGATTCAGAGAGCAAAAATTCAGAAAGAGCTGTCTCCACAGTACTTTCTCACAGACATATGAGAAAATATTTTCAGTGTGAACAAATATATTTCACAACAGATATTTCCTAATTTTGTAAAGGACTTGAATGAAGATGAATTCATGTGTACCTAATTAAACTAAAAGAAACACATTCAGTAACATTTTCTAAAATTGTTAGTCACCCTTTTGATCAGGCATCATCAAAATATTACTCATTATTAATTCTTAGGAAAATAACTATCGCTGTCTCTGAAGACAAAAATTTATTTTTCTTCTTTCCAATTTCAGTGTTTCACATAGCATCGTGACTTTAGTATATAATGCTCATTTAATAAATTATAAATAAACTATATATTCAAGTCCATCATCTTTGCCACAACATAAAATTACTTATAAATAATTGTGTGGTTTTAAGCTTTTAAAATTTTTAAACAAGCAAATTGCTCACTACCAATATTAGTTTTTTGATTTATTAATATGTGACTAATAGACATATAGGTCTTTTAAATTTTCATTTAAAGAGAGTTTGGGGTATGATTTTTGTACAAGTGGTTGCTTTTATACTTTGTAAATTATAATTTTAGCAATAATGGAAAAAGCTCACTGTCACCTTAAACATAATCACTGCAGATACAAAAGGGCTTTATTGGGAGAAGCAAACATTCAGTGACCTTATTTATTCCTATAACTCTTCCTTCTTTGCTAAACATGTGACACATGGATAAAATGAATAAATATTTGGATGAACTGTGAATGACTATGATTAGTCAGCTGATTATTTCAAATCCTTGAGTATTTACATCTTAAAATATATTTTGAATCTTCTCTGGTGTGTCTTCACATTTTGTATATTATACAATGTGCTGCACTCAAAAAAGAAAAAATGAATCTTGATTTTTTTTTTCTTTCTAAGCAAAGCTTTGCAGCTCAAAACTACCAAAAAGCTTGGTCATATTCAATCCCATTTATCATTGCAAAGATTAAATATTTTTGCATGCCCTGGAATCAATACAAATTTTCTATTTCAGCAGCAGAAATTGAAACTGAAAAGCGCTTAGGGCACAGGGTAAGTGCAATTTATATGATGAGCCTTTTGACAATGTATCTTTTCTTCCTCCTTCTAATCTGTTTCTTTCTTTTGGCTCTGCACTGACTAAGCCTCCACTCTCCAAATCTACCACCACTGGACTCTTCATTTATTTCTCCCTTTGTACTGACCTATTTTCCTCCGTTTTTGGCTCCAACATAGAATCGAAAAGCTTTGTTAGCTGTTATTCTCAGCAGCAATGGGCAGCTTTCCGCTGGAAATAAGTGACTGCAATTGGCCACCTAATAGACTCTGCACATTTTAGTGCAGAGTAATTGAACCTATTAATTTCCCTGCTTCTCAGGCCAAAATGCCCTCTTGCTAAGAACGGTGAGGGTGGGGGGCAAGCTTCAAGGAGCAGTCTTGAATAGCCGACAAGGGATTGGGGAAGATGACGATTTGGGGAGGGGATTATATTTTAAGCAATACTTTCTTTGGATTTTGAGAATTTTATTCTGAATTCAAGGCAAAGTAATAATGACTAGAGATTATTGAACTCAGTTCCCTGATCACAATGCAGTGATAAGTAAAAGATTATAATATTAGTAAAAGGTTTCTATATTTATAGAAATGCCAAGGCACATCTCTAGGGACAAAGGTGGATGAATTCATTCCAGAAATTATTTGAGAAGACTTAGAGTACTATCATAATGACGCATGTTATTCTTGTTATTAGGAATATTTTTAGTTGACCACGAGAAATCCATGTAAATATGCCCAATTTGCTAAAAGAACAAAAATGAAAGAAAGAAGCCAACATGGTAATCAGTACTGGCCCAAATGTCAGAGATTTTTCAGATAGTATACTGAGCTCTGAAATAATGGGAAGCAAGTAACCTCTTGAGTACAATCATTTAGAATTGAGTTGGGTCCCACAGCATTACCCAAAGCTAGCAAGGTGACTTCAGTGATACCTACAATGTCTTTTTTTTCCCCCTCCTTTTGTAGAATTTGTCTAGCAGAGCAATGAAAGTTCTTCACTGAGAATTTTCTCCAAAAGTTTTCAAAATTACAAATATGTCTTTGTTATTCACTGAAATAATCTCTATTTTTGTGAATACATGGGGACAATTTTGGTATTTTTTCTCTCAATGTGTATGTATGAAGAATCAAAAATGTGTTTTTTATATTAATATCATATTGTCCTGTTTTGTCATTTTTTTGTAATGATATTCAAGGTATCAGTTGTTTTTATTTTAATTTATTTTCAATTGACTGTGATGGTTCATCTTGATTAAGAACTAAATGAAGACACATCTGAGGGATTAGTAAATCACAATTCCAAGTGAGACTGTGGGCTGTTTCTGGAGATGACTGCCCTGCAGGCTGGAAAATGGAGTGGGAAGACCTGCCCTGCACTCCTCATGGGTGGCAGCATCCAATAGACATATAATGAGGACAGATGAAAAAGAGAAGAAAGCAGAAGTTGCCCTGTGATTGCAACATCAGTTTAGCTTGAGTGTGGGCATTTTCTTGCACCTGCCATCACCTGGGTACAGGATTCTCCACGCCCTACATGCCTTTGACCTTGCATTGGCATATTACTGATCCATTTGTTCTTTGACTTCTTGCTTCATATATATTCTGCTTATTTTTTTCCTCTAGAGAACCTTAACCAAAACACTGACACTTAATAACTTCACATTTCTATATGGTATAATGAATGATTCTAATACAATATTTAATATATTGACCATATCAGGTCAAATAATAATTTTTGAAAACATTCAAAATCCTTCATCCTAGGTATTTGAAAGTAAATTATCAATTATTTTAACTATCACCATTCTACTGTTCCTTAAAATAATGCATCCCTCCTAGGTAACTGTATTTTACGCTGAATCCCCAAACTGTTTTGTTCTGCCCTCCCCTGCATCACTTCTAGACTCCGGCGATCACTATGCTAATATTTATTTTATTTAAAAGATACTTTTGTTAACATATTTTTGTGGAATATAACGATTGCATTCATCATGGGAGCTGTCACATACATGTAACATTTTCATTCTTCTTTGTTTTTATACCCTTACCCTCCCCACTTAACTGTCGGTCTTTCTCCCTTTTGCAAAAGAATCACCTCCCCCTTTTCTCCTCTGTGTTATTTTATATTTCTTTATAATTTATTTATATTGTGGGTTTCTTATAGGAAAGAAAGCACGATGTTTAAGCCTGTGTGTCTGCTTTATTTCAATAAACCTTACTAGCTCAAGTCTACCCTTTTTGCTACAAATTATCTAATCTGTATTGCAGAAAGATGACTTATTTAGCTTCCATATATAAACGAGAACATACAGTATTAGTGTTTCTATGACCAACTTATTTCACTAGATATGAGGCCTTCCAGGCTCAGCCAAGTTGCTAAAACTAAATATAAAAATAAACATTTTATGGCAGAATAATATTCCATGGTGTAGATAAACCACATTCATATTATCCGTTCATCCATCGATGAACACTTCAATTGATTCTCTATCTTGACTACTGTGAAGATTTCTGCAATAAACATGAAAGCACAATAAATAAGCTGTCAACATAACTTTTTTTTTCTTTTGAGTATACAAGCAGTGTGTAATTGCTGGGAAGACTGTGTTAATATGCAGAACAATTAAAGTATATTTCTCTCACCATATACAAAAGAAACATCAAAATGGATCAAATATTGAAGTATAAGACCCACAACTTTGAAATTACCAGAAAAAAAAATGGGAAAATCACTCAGAAAATTGGTATAAACACAAATATTTTTGACACAGTCTCAAATGTACAGGAAACAGCAGCAAAAAGAGAAAAATGAGATTAAAACAAATTAAAGATCTTCAAAAAAATACACAGAGTAATCAGGAGAACCTTGAGATGAAAAACATATTTTAATTTTTTTTTCCCTATAGGAATTACTATCCAGGATATATAAGAAACTCAAACAGCATAATAAGACATTTCTAAACAATCCAGTTTAAAAGTTTACAAATGGTATGTATACACATTTCTCTAAAGAAGACATATAAATAACTCTCACATACTGTTGATGAAAAATGTTAGATATCTGTAAACACTAGGTATGCAAATCAAAACTCTATTCTTCATAATACATACCACACAACGTTTTAAAAATTATTATACAAAATTTACAAAAACTGAGGTACCTTTATCTTCATATATAAAAATGATGTATTTCATGTCATCAGTTATACAGTTTGGATCTTACTGACACTTAGTATTTCATACCAGAGAAACTATTTGGTATTTACACGTGTGCCTTATTTATTTCACTTAAGAATATGGCCTCATTATGGATCTATTTTCCTATGAATAACACTAGTTTCTCATTCTTTGTGGCGGAGTAGTATTCCATTTTATAGAAAAACCACATTTTCTTTATCCAGTCTCCAACTGCTGGTTAGTTGGGCTGTTTCCAAGTTTTACCTATTACAAATTTTGCCGCTATATACATGGCTGAATATATATCACTGTGATATGATTCTTTTAATTCTTTTTGGAAAGATACCCAGCAGAGGGATGGCTGGGTCAAATGGAACCTCTAATCCTAGTTATTTGAAGCATCTCCATAAATTTGCCCAGTGGTTGCACCAGTCTGCACTCCCACCAACAATGGAGAAGGGTTCCTTTCTCCGCACAGTCCCACCAACATTTGTTATTGGTGGAGGGAAAGTGGGAAGGGTAGGGGAAAGGGTAGGGGAAAAGAAATAAGGGAAAAGAAAAATATATGAGCAAAGGAAAAAAAATGGAAACAAAGTCTTCATAAATAGGGAACACGGAGGGGGTAAAGGGAGGGTGGGAACTGGGGAAAAAGTGAGAACCAAGACATGTCATGTAAAGGTACAAGACCCCAATGATGAATGTAACTGTACTGTATACTTTAAAAGTACCAATAAACTCCCTAAGATTAAAAAAAAATGAATGAAGCTACATTTTATTTTTTTTCAGCTTTAATTGAGTTTATTGGTACATTTTAGGGATACAGTACAGTTACATTCATTGTTGGGATCTTGTACCTCTACATGACAAGTCTTGATTCTCATTTTTTCCCCTTACCTCTGCCCTCCCTTCACCCCCTCCTCCCCTCCCCATCTACAAACACTTTATTTTCATCTTTTCATTCTCTCACATTTTTTTCTTTTCCCTTTTTACTCTTCCCCTACCCATCCCACCTTCCCTACACCTTTAGCTCCTTTCTTCCCATTTCTAAATGTCAGCAATCTTATTAGGATTTTATGTATTATTGAACATTATTCACACCAGGGAAAGTATTCGGTATTTACACATGTGTGACTTATTTATTTCACTTAGGAGTATATCTTCAATATGTATCTATTTTCCTATGAATTTACAATGAAAATTAAAAGAATCAAAAAAAATGATGTAGAAGTAGTAGATTTACAGCTATGAGTTAATTACAACATGCATACTGCTTTGCTCAGTCCAATTTTTTTCTTAATAGTCAAAACTCTATCCTGATCCCAAAACTTGAATTTCCAGTTTCCTGCTATGTTGGACTACTTTCTAGTTCACATTTACATCTATGCCATTCTAATTAACTTTCTCCACTTCAGATACTTCCTACCTTGTACAAAGGGAAGTAATCCTAGTTCTCATCAAACACCTCAAGTAAATTTTTCATCACCAAAGGCTACTCACTGCCCTTTCCTAAATATTCTTTGAATTCTTACTGCAGTTGTTCTAATGAAGATTAGCAGTACTTATCTGAATAAAAAACTCACTGGTCCACATACTTTACTGTCTTCTCTCCTTCACAGATCCAACATAGTAAAGCTCTCTCTCTATTCCATTATTATAGGCTTGTGCTATACCATAAAGCGAGTTTTCAACCTCAGAACCATTGGCTGACAACAATACAGTTAAAATTTTGAAGTATATCTTAAATGTAAGCATTTTGAAGTACACATTTTCTTTATAAGTGATATGAAATTCACATTCACAGTACTGTTACAAAGTTATTTTAAATGTTAAGTAAATTTAAATACATGTTAAAATTTTAAGTAAATAGCAATATAGGAGTCTGTTAAAATGAATCTATTAGACAAATGCTATGTCGTTGGCATGGAGAATACAGCCTTTAACACCTGCCTTTACGTACTTCTCTCTCCATCTTTGTACACACATGTATGTCACATGGGCATTCTGATTCTGTTTTATCTTAACTTCTCACATTCACTCACTTTAAGAGCTATTGATGAAGAAATCTATCATCGTTATTTCAGGGATGGATCATCTTTATTTTGAGAAATGTTTATATTCTCAGGAGTCAATCTGTGCTTGCCTGCTTATAACTTTTATTGGTCCCTTAACATTTTATTTGTTTTATAGAAGATAATGGTGGCAGGTTTTATACACATTTCATTCTAGACCGTTGCTACTGAAATTTTGCTTTATGGAAGCTGTTATTTTCTACCACTTCTGGTCATGATTACCAATATTTTTGGACATTTGGATTAACAGAACTTCTGAAAAATATTAACAGATTATTGCTTGTTTGTTGATATGTATTTCTCATGATCAGAATATAAAAGTTGTTGATAATGAGACTTTACATGTAGAGAAAATTTAAGAAAATACTCTTTTGGAAAATCATTAACATTTTGAAGACTTTGAAAAAATTATATGAAAATTTCTTGCTATGCATGTTTATGAGGAAGAATTTTTTAAATGGGAAGAAAATGGCAGGATCATGCTTTTTACATATTTTTTACATATTTTATCTATTGCTTTTTATTTTCCAAGGTTACTGAATAATTTATTTAACATCTGTAAAAAAGCCTTCTACATTTTGTGTTGTAGAATGTTGACAAGATTTTTCTGCACAAGGGCCGGGAAATTTGATAAAGTTCTAAATAATATCCCATGGAAGTTTGGAAAAAATTAATTTGGAAAATTTTTGGAAATGACACATAGAATGTTCCTGAAAGAATGATTATTATTAAAGTTCTTTGCGGGCTTAATATGAGGAGAAAACTTCCAATTTGCCACATACATGTAGATGCATATCTTGCAGAAATAACAAGCACATCAGGCCTAATGCTGCAATTTTCTAACAAGCCCGTGTTGGAGCTGACCTTTGACTGAGCTTAGAACTGAGTTGTTTTTCCCAGCTTGGGCTGCTGCCTACCTGCTTTCCTTCTGGAAGTCTGGAATTTCAATAGTGTGGCTGGTTTTTTCCTCGGACATAACCAACCCCATATAAAAACCTTGGACTCTGAGTCATGAATAAAAGTTAGATACAAACTGTCGAATGCTGCAGTTGCAGGGAGGAGTGCATTCTTTGAGAAGCCTTTGTGTGGTGGATTAGAGTTGGAGGAGAAAACAGGAATTCTGTGCTGCGGTTGCTTCAGCCTTGGACAAAGGGGTCTTATTAGGTGTGTTAATAAACTATAGCTGTGAGCACAAATGACAAAAATTGCAAGAGCAAATTACAGTATGTGTATGCTCTTAGGACACACACACACACACACACACACACATAGCTGAGAGCACAAATGAAAAAAATTGCAAGAGCAAATTACAGTATGTGTATGCTCTTAGGACACACACACACACACACACACACACATGCGCCCCACATTGCTGATGACAGCAAAAGTACTTTGTACTCTGTCCTCTCATTTTTTATTCCATTCGATTCCATTTTACTAACATCCTAGTTAATTCAATTTTCATCCACTCTACTCTGTAATATTTAAATTAAAATCCACTTCTTTTGCATTATGCAATTTGCATGACCCTAATAATATGACACTGGTCTTACAACCTAATTTGCCATCTATCTTAAATGGTTCAGTATCAGTTAAAGAAAATAAACATAAAAAAATCTTCTCAGAGGATTTTAGTTGTAATCAATGACAAAAATCATATATGGGAATAATATGCTAGGCATCTAATACAACATAAGAAATTATCCCAAAACCTATTGCCTTAAACAAATGATCATTTCTACTAGTGCCTCTAGCTCAAGGTCTTTCACTAGGCTGCAGTTGAGGTGTTCATTACTTGTGGCTCCAGGCACTTCTTTCACCTGGGGAATTTGCTTACGAATTGAGTCACACTGCATGGTAAATTCACTCACATGCCTCTTTTGCCCTATATTCATAGACTAACTCACACTGTGCCTGCTGGCTTCTCTTAGCAAGTAACAAAACAGGACATAAAATGGCATAAAGCAATGTCCTTTCGGTGGCCTAAAGACAGAAAGAGCATATCTTTGTTTGTAACCTCTGGTGCAGAAGTTAGTACTGGGGATTGAATCCAGAGGTACTCTATCACTAAGCTAAATCCCTAAAACTTTTTAAAAAGTTTTAAATTTTGCAACAGGTTCTCTCCCAGGCAAGATTCAAACTTATGACCCATGTGCCTCAGCCATTAATGCTGGGAAAATAGATCTCTGTCATTATTTCCCAACATCTCTCATTCCTCAGAGAGGCATAAATTCTCTCATTCTGGGAATGGAGATTACACAGGGGCCTGAACAGTAGCAAGAAATAATCTTTAAGGGTCTATTTAGAATCTCCCTTCCATAAGTAGGAGGAAACAAAATCTACATGATGAGACTAAAACAGTGATAAATGTTGTCAAGACACATGAAAATTTATCTGTACATTCTAATTACTCTAAAGTTTTCCATTTTTTCCCTAAAAGATTATTTGTGTCACCAGCATTTATCTCACTGTAACTTGAACTGCAGTATTATTCTAGGCCAATTTCATAACATCACAGTTCAAGTCTCACTGGAGACTACATCAGTTATTTCTGAAGGCACTTGTTAGCTTCCACAGGTGTTATAGTGTCATACATATGTTGAATGCCACAATTATTTAGTTTTGTATTTTTGTGTTTTACTTCTTGTAATTTTTGTCCTTGTTTGTGGTGTTTTTGCTATCACTTTATCCATGTGATTAAAAATTAGCAGAGAGATGGATAAGAGGAGAAAGAAAAGGGAAGAGAGGTGAGGTCAAACAGCAGAAATGTTCATCATTGCAACTTAAATGTATACCATGCACTTTTCCAAGGACTGACACTCACTCTCTCTCTTTCATAAATATATTTATTAGAAGGTAATAAATATCATATATTATATATAAATATTATATATATATTAGAAGGTAATAAATATTATATATAAAGTTATAGTTTATATAGTTTATTTTTGTCTATTTAAATGTGCATTTATGCAAAATATATTAAGTAATAGTTATATATGAGGTGTGATTAAAGCTTATGGTAAATGTTTAAATTTTTAAAAAGTGTGCACTAAAAAACACATTGCCATCAATTACGCTCAAAATACTCACCTTTTTTTCAGACACACTTATGCCATCATCCTTGTCACTTTCTGCAACTGTTCCCGCAGTCCTCTTTCATGAGCGTCCTAAATTGTGCTCTCCTGATTGCCTCAATATACTGAATCAATTCAAATGTTTACGTTTCAGGACCATTTTGGCTTCAGGGAGAACCATAAGTTGCATAAGGCAGAACAAAGAACATAGTCAAAGTAAGGAGGAATGTTTTGAGGGGTTAATGGCAATGTATCTTTTACAGTAGTATTTTTAAAAATTTAAATACACACCATGTGTATTTATCAGCCCTGTGTTTGTATAAAATTACAAATTGTGCATACATTTATTTTCCTTAATTTTTTGAAGAAAGTGATTATTATTCCTATGCCCCAGTCCAGTAACCTGAAGAAGGCAGTTTACCTATCAGAACTAGAATTTTCACAGAGTCTGGGTCAAGGTTACATTTCCAACGTGACAGTACATGCATGCAAACTCAGACTCAAACATAAGCCATTTCTTAAAAGCCATATAAAAAAGATTTAAGGAAAAAGCGAACAAGAGACATGCTAAGTAATTACTAAATATTATAGTTTATTTTTAGTTTTCTGGAAATTGGCCTAGAATAATATTACAGTTCAAGTTTAGATGTTTACTTTGAATATGTGAGTGCAAAACAGGAAGCCAAAATACTGTATTAGATAATTACAAAGTAAAATATAAAAAAAGTGAGAAAGTAAAGAAGGAATGAAATAAAATGTAGATGAAAAGGAAATAACCCCCAGAACTTTAAGGAAATTTAATTTTAATTTGATATCACATTCAAGAAGTTAGATTGGAATTTTCTGCTAGGTGTATATCACTCATTATTACAGCTAAAGCCCAGTACGATGAAATTCTTGCAGTTTTGGAATTAAAGTGGCTTAACAAAGAAAAATGTTTGTAATATAAGAAATGATAAATTGAATATATTCCAGGAATAAAAGAATTGTAAATACAAAATAATCATGTTCAAGATTTTAATATGTAGCATCAATGGGTAATAAAACTTACCATTAGCATGTAAATGTTAAAATGAACATTTCTTTTCAGTTAAAAGAGACAAATTTATAGTTATTTCATTAAACTCTGCAGGGTTCTGGAACAAAAGAACTTATTGAATTTAATATATTTCTCATAAAAGTGTCTCAGAAGTATTAATTTCATGCTTGACACAACTTTTCATAGACTTTGTGATTTTATATCTCTGATTTACTACACGCTAGTTTTGTTGGATGATAAACTCTCAAATCGCAGAAATTTTAAAACTGGAAGGAGATTTCTTTTTTAAATATAAGAAGGAAGTTTGGTTGGCTTAGTATGAAATATGAACCTTGAAGCAAATTCATTTTGCCAATAGTGATGTAAGTATAATGGTTCTATATTTTGAAAAATAAAATATAAATTAAATATTACATAATCTTTGTTTCATTTAATTTTTCATTCTTACTAGCTCTTTGTGAAATTAAATAAAACCTTAGATAGAAAAATGATTAAGATTTCAATAAACTTTATTCTTTCCTATCAAATACAGAAACAAACATGAAGCCGGGTGTTGGCTGGCACAATAGCAGCCCCTAAATATTGTAAAAACACATAATATATATAACCAACAGTCTGTTGTTAAATCAGGTGTGGTTTTAAAAAATTACATTTAAGTTATGCTAATACTTTTATGAAAGGATTGGTCAATTCAGTGCAAAGAATGAATAAAATGTTTTCCATTGAGAAGAGACATTTAGAAAATGCTACTCTTTACAATAAAAAGGAAAGACAGGACAACAGCAAAAACAAGCAAACAAACAAAAAAACCGTGAGGGAATACCAACTGAGTTAAAAATGCATTAGACATTCTTAACATCTGAGCAAGAAACAAATAGCTCTTCCAGTGCATGTCCTTTAGCAATCTATAAAGAAATTAGTTCAGAAATTTCTAATGGTAAAAGTTCATCCTTACTTGTTGGGATTGTAATTTTGTAAAATGCTCCATGTAATTTTCATCTTACCAAAATGTTTTAGTACTGTAATCACCATGTTATTTGTACACGGACCCTTGTGGAACTCCATTTTTATGGGCTAAATGAGGAACTCTCATAATAAATTTTCTTTTGGAATTTGATTGTTACAGACCTCAAAATCTCAAAAAATAGAGAATTCATTATTATAGAAGCTTAACTGATTTCTGAATATTTTGTTTTATAAGTGTCTTTCATATATAAACTACGATTGGCCTTTAAAGGAAATCTGCCCATTGGATTTATGTTGGAGTTTGTGAAATCCAAATGACTCCTTCTATGCTTGGCAAACTTTCAAATATTGGAAGATAGCTATCTTTAAGAGATGCTGTAAATGTATTAATTTACAATTTTGTACACTGTTGTATTTCACTTCCTTTACCCCATGACCTACTTCACAATTTTAGCCAGATTTTTTTTCTGATAGAGAAGTTTGCAAGACCAAAGAAAATTTACCAGAACATATCTTCTCTTGCATTTTATGAAGATCTGAATTGATTGTGTCTGGTAAATGTCAGAGACCAGTTCTCACTGCAAGGGGACAATTATGACTGCACTTTACTAAGAAGGTAATTGCAGAGCCCATATGCACCACTTGGCATGGAGCAATTGTCACTTGTGTTTGGGACCATAACAGATCATAAACCTCTCTAACGCGTTTATGTGTGACAACCATAATTGACTAAATATAAGTGAGCTTCCACTCTTTGATACCTATCACACAACTTTCCCAGATTCTTCTGTGACTTCCATAGGACAGTCCCCTTTACGCCCAAGATTAATTTTAATCCAATTGTATATATGCTATATGAATTTAGTCAAACAGTACAAGAAAAGCTGGACACGGCAGTGCGCACCTGTTATACTCACACTTTGGAAGGCTGAGGCAAGAGGGTCCCAAGTTTGAGCAACTTTCCAAGTTAGTATACATGTCAAAATTAAAACAAAAATTAAAAGGGCTATGGATTTAGCTCAGTGTAAAGGTCCCAGTTTCAATCTCTAGTCAGAGACGGGGGTAGGGGTGGGGGAGATACACGTGACAGTTAATTTGGGAACAGTATACATTAATTGTGTGGCAATAATATTTTTAAGTCTTGTCTTCTTTACATTTAAATTTCATTTGTCTCTCCTCCTTTTCCACTAACTTTCAGAGTCAGATGGGACAAAACAAGAGGTGATCTCATTCCAGAAGGAAAAGTGGATTGTAATCCAATCACCCAGGTAAAACTTCTTAACCTAAGTCTAAGTTTTGCAGGTATGAATTGGAAAGAGCAATGCTATAGACAATATTTGGAGAAAAAACTATGAGGTTCTTACTGCCCAAAACATAAATATAATAGCAACATTGCTTGAGTGTTCAATCTATTTTCACCACTTTAGAATAGAGACATGCCGATTTCCTTAATTTGGCAAGATTTTCTCAGCTTGGCAGGACTGTACGGAATATATTTGATCAATTCTGGGGCTCATTACTTTGTTCATATTGTAACATTTCTGAAGTGGAAATGTGTCTTCTATTCAATGGTTTGTCAGAGTTAATTGGGGACATTTCCTTAATTTTAGTCAAATAAATTATGGCATTATTCACACAAATACCTTCAGGGAGAGAATGTCACAAACCAGGGATTTTATGTATGCAGTTTTTAGTCAAATACAGTCCCATTGAAGCAAAGATGCATTGAGCTCTCTTCTGATTAAAGCCTGACTTACTATGCACCATGATGCCCTTGGCAAAGTTATGTTGACGAAAAAGAGAAATGTAGCTTTTATGGTTGTATCCTGTTTTTTTTCTCTCTCTCTCTCTTTTTTTTTTTAACCTCATAATCAGGAAACTGATGATTTGAGCAAATCCTGGCTTGATGAACTTGGTGAGATTGACATAGCTCAGAAAAATGTGAATAATTTTGTTTTGCTGATCAAATCCGCTCTCTGACCCAGTGCATAGTCCGGAAGCAGATGTTGGATTGTCAGCTGAATTTCATCAGAGTCCTCTTGGGTGACAATCAGATGTCGTCTCCCAAAGTCACCCATGTGTATTTCATTATAATTGCCATAAGACGTTATTGTTCTTTTGCATAAAGGAAACAATATATAAAGCGTTTATGAACTGTTAGGTGCCTGGTAGGCAGTCAATAAATATATTCACTTCTTGGACTGTTATTCTCTGAATTTGTTTTAATTTGATCAAGTCTATGAATGTACAGTACCCTGAATTGACAAGATTTCTGAGTGGCTGTCTATTAGGTTTTCAATCTGCTTACTACATTTCCACTCATGAAATACAAGGTCTTATCAGTTCTCCTGGAGCTACATCACATGAATAATTTATATTGATCTCACTGTCAAAAGCCACAATTCCTTCTGTACATGCTATTGCTTTTTCTGTGCTTGTTTTGGGGGATTTGGGGACATGACCTTGTATTTGTCATTCTAAGACATTTCATATTAGTTTTGGCCCTTCGCTCTTTGTTGTCTAAATATTGCAGATTCTTTGTCCTACTATAAAATGTATGTTGTGTTTCTAGGCTTTGTGGCATACTGAAATCTGGTGGTCATAACTACTTTTGTAGACTTCAAGTTAGAAATTTAATTACAAAAAATGGATACTACTAAAGTTAGATCCTTGGTATGGTAGAACCATCTCTTTAGGCATCTCTTTTAGCATTGTATGCTACACTTCATTTAACTAAAATTCCATTTATTTTATCATAAATTTTACAAACTATATGTCAAATTTTATAAACTATATGCCATAATTACCAAGATTTTATCAGTACTGCTTTATTAAAATCAATCCACCATCTCTGATCTACCTAAATAAAGTTCTTATTGAAAGAGAAACGGTGATGTGACACAGTCTTTCAGAAATGCTTTCTGAAGTCTCAGGAACATTAGAAAACCTGAACTCATCAGATGCCATAACTTCTGATTGTTTTTACATATTTCCAAGCTTTGCTTATGTAAAACCAATAAGCAAATGTAAAGATGGCAGGAATTCCTCCCTCATTCACAGGTAATAAATGCTGACAATATTTAACTAGTTGTTAGTTTCCCAATACTTTCTTTCTAATCATTGTTATTGCACTGTTTTTAGCAATTTGCATTTCTGATAAGTACCATCTCCTGCTTTCCGGCTAGTCTTAATGCTTTATGTGTTACATCACTTAAATACTTTCTGTAGAATGTAACTGGAGGCATGGGCTGAAATGCTGGATCTTTCTAGCCCCACTTGCTGATTATCTTCTAAACTCTTCATTTTTGGCTTGTCCCATCATCTGCACTCCCCAGAGGTCCCTCTCCTGAGGAGCTCACATGTCATGGAAACCCCTCTCTAATAATTCTTCTTTTCGTGCAAGCCGTTGCCTTTGCATGAAAGGCATTTTTCTCCTTAATCTTAGAAGCAACTATACAAACAGATAAGGAGGCAACTGACCACTTACTTTTACCATTTCCTTTTGTTAATAACACAATACTAGCAGCTTGGAATGTTATAAATGAACAGGTATGTTGTTCCCTGTGCTTTTGGTTTCAAGTTTGAGGGGCCACAGCTGGTGATGATCTTACTGCTAGCAGAGCCTTTAAGCAATGCAGGTCATCACATTTTGAAAGACAGGGAGCATGCATGTGTGAAACTTACCAAGCTGGTTTTCATAGAGGTGAACATTTCTGAAAATAGAACGAACCCATCATTTCATCAAGTCTTTAATTATATGAGTGGATTATTCTATTCTTGCAGCCAAAGTCCTTGTCACTCCTTAAAAGTTCCATCTAATCCTACTTTTGTATTTCTCATAATGGGATTAAATTTCAGCATTAGTGGAGAGAAGACAAACCACATTCAAATCACAGCAGCCAGCATTTTTTTTAACAATGAAGATATATCAGAGTACTAGAAAAGAGCCCACTAGATTCTGAAGGTCTCTCATATCCAAGCTCCATCAAAATAAAACAGCCAACCTAACTTTGCACATGAGTTAATAGGCTTGTGGCATGTGATCTGTGAATCGTGCAGACCAGTTAAGTGGCTGAAGGTCTGGTTCTCATGAGAAACAAGTCCTCTGTAAGTTAACTTCCCAACCTGAGGTCAGGCCTGGTGTGATAAACTTACATGACAATGAAATCCTCAGGGCCAGTGTTATCTTTCTAAAACTCTCATTTAAGTGCACAATTCACTGAAGGGCAAAAACATACAAACAAACAAATGAACAAACAAAAAAACAGATGCAGAAAGACAGAGAGATAAAGGAGTGGTGGGCAGAAAAATGCTGCCTCTATACCCAATGCCAGGATGTCAGTGGAGCCTGAGAATACTTTCCTTTTATGGTTAGGGTTAAAGGTTCCTTAATAGTGTGACTAAGCTAAAGAACTGCAAATAGGAAGAGTATTTTGTATTACCTTTGGGCGACCATGTAATTACATGTAATCACATAAGAGGGAGACCTAAGCGTTATCTTCAAGAGAGGAGATATGGTGTTGGAATGAGAAGTTAGTGTTATACCTTGGGTATGGAGGAAAGGATGCAAACCAAAGAATGCAATTGTCATTTAGTAGCCGAAGAAGGCAAAGATATAAAACCTGCACTAGAAGGTCTAGTAAAAATAAATATTGACTTTAGGATGCTAACCTGCCAGGGCAATCTTGATTGTAAGACTTCTGAGACCCATGATGTTAGGTAATATAATTTTTATTATTTAAAGCCATGAAAATGTGCAGCAATTTATCAGAATGACAGTGGAAAACTTGTAGAAACATTGATGCTTTAAGTACTCTTAGACAGATATATTCATATTCACCTAAAACTTGATGCCATTTTATTCTAAAAAATTCATTAGGCATGAAAAATCAGTCTGTGTGTACAAGAGTAAATTGATCGACTAAAGAACTACCTCCGTTAGACAAAAATGCAATAAGAACTTGCCAGGAGGTAGAGAGGATAGAAGCTAATGGCAGGAGGAGAGGGGCCAAATGAAAGACTGAAAGATTAACCCACATGTACGTCATAGCATTTTAGCTCGATTCAACACTTGTGTACTGCCTTGGGCTCTCTTCTAATGGGAATTTTGTATTTAATTCTGATAAAATAAATTTTCTACATTGGATTCTCATGTCATGTTATAGATTTCCTTGAATATATAAATATCATTGTCTTCAAATTTCATTATTTTATTTTTTCTATTTACTCCTTTTGTTCTCCATCATGCCTTAATCTCATCTGAAATAGTCAGTGAGGAGACATTATCTTGGAAGAAAAAGAAAGTTTTGGAAAGTAACACTATTAAAACCAACTTTGTGCTTAATCTTACAACACACATTGCAAAGAATAAAGGAAGGATCTTACATATGTCAGATATGTAATTCAAAGGATGCCTAATGGGAAGGCAAGAGACTAATTGTCATCGAAAGAAAGGAAACAGTCTGTCCACTCTACAAATGCATAGGTTGGAATCCTAATTCCCTCTCCCATGTGAGAGTATAGAAAATTAGCCATCTAAGAACCAGAAAGAGGAAGCAGGCTTCACTAGCCATACAATTCATAGGCACATTGTTCTTGACCTCTCAGGTTCCAAAAATATGATAAATCACTTACTATAAACCTATAAACCTCTTAGGCAGTCTGCCTTGTGGCTTTATTCCTGCCTGAACAATTTAAGACACTGGTATCTGAGGGACACACATCTTTTCATAAGTCAAGAACTTTAACTGGCTACTGAGTTTAATAAGTAAAAATTACATGAATTTAGATAAATTAAATATACTATAATTCCTGTAATATACTCCTAGAAGCAAAATAAGAATAAGATCGATAGATTTCTGGATGTAGTAGGTAAATTTTTGAGAAGAAATTATGAAGTGATAAAAATTTCTCATTATTTATAATCAAGAAAATTCCCTTTTGTTTTAAATAGAAGATTTTACTATCTTACTTCTTAGAAGTTTTAAGTCCTAAACTGGTTTTGAAGTTTCTAATTAAAAAGCAACATGTTCTACCATAAAAACAACAAATAAAAGCTGATGTGAGAACACATTGTTCAGAGGTAGAGACAGGTGTTTCACATTTGCAAGCCTTGGGTTCCGGTCCCAGTAACATAGGGAAAGGAAGTGATGAGTGTGTCTATTTTACAATTTTTGAATCTTTTAATATTGTATTCCTTAAATTTTTATTCCTTGATACCATGATCTTTAAAACCTTTGTGTCCTATTCTCCTGGGTATAAAATTGTTACAACAATTCATGGCTCAATGATTTGCTTTTTAGCAATAAATAACCTAATATACTTTCATGGTACAGTACCATACACATTGTTATTTCTAGTTGGAACAGTGAATATATTTTCAGCAGCTCTGTTATATTCAGGGAGCCTTAGGCAAAACTATGACAAAAGAAAAGAATTTTTTCCACCCTCCTACACTTCCTTATTTTGGCTCTAACAACACATTATTCTTATCCTGTCCCTCAAAAACCCCCACAGGTTATCTTCAGCCGCACATTATAATGTTTGATCTACTTCTTTGTTAGCCAGGTCCCCTATATTCAAACATCTCACTCTTCAATTTTGATTCTAATCCATCTTAACTTATTTCCAATCAGGCTTATAATTGAAAACCAATTTGATACAAATATAGCTGGTAAACCTGTGCTTTAATATTTACAAAAAACCATAATAATGTAAACATTTGAATTATTGGAGGACATTTTAAATTTCCAATTATAGACACAAACATACATTAAATGCATATGCACATTTTATCAGATATATATGTATGTATAAAGATCACTGCAAATTTGCTTTTTATCATAAAACATAAGGTTTTGAGTAGCGCTAGGTTTATAAAAGATGATGTAGCTCTACAGGAACAAAATAACTTCAAAAGCATTTCACAATAGTCCAATAAAAGATATATTTACAAGTTAAATTTATATTATTACACTTGTTTGCAGTTTCCTATATTTTCTGTAAATATCCTTATTTTGAAAACCTTTCATCAAATAATTATATAGTATGTTTTCTATTGTATAATTTTTAGCTAAGAATTTCATGATGATGACTAAAATGAACTGTCAACACATGTTGAACACATTGAGAACTTTTCCTGTGAGAAAGTAGATGTTTAATGAGAACAGTTGTTAGCACTTGATAAAACATTTAGAATATATGACATAAAAACATAAATATTTTAGGAATATTAAAATCATGCTATGAGAAATGTTCTTTCCTAAAATGAATAGGCTAGTTCAGAGGTTACTGATGGAAATGGATCCTAAATAATTTGTAATATCTATCTTCATACTATATAGCACTTTTATTGTATATTTTAATGTATAAATGCATTTGTATTAAGTTGTTAAGGTTAATGGATTGGAAAACAATATAATAAAGTAGGCAGAGAGGAATAGCGGTTAAACTTTTCAGCCAATGATGATGAGATATTACATTGTGAGAACTTTTACATGAAACACTTTTTAAAATACCTTTGCTCTTTAATTGATTTATTGCAGTTCCAAATTGCTATCTTATTGAAATCTCCAACTGGTAATTATATCCATTTATCATGAAGTACAATTCAGCATTCATTTAATGAATATTTATGAAACACATTGAAAACTTACTTTATGCTAGTATTATATATGTATCTATATACACATAAACACGTTTTGAAAAACTAAATTATATAGGTATTTACAAAACAAAAAATACGTGTACACAAATGCCTATTATTAAGCACATTCTCTGAACTCAAAGTGTTATTCCTGAAAATCTCATAAAAATTCTACGAAGTAGGAGAGCACCGCATAATAAATACTCATGGTTAGAAAATGTATATGTGAATTAAGTTTTCAGTTATAAAATATTTGAATAGGTGCAGCACTGTAATGCAGGGGTAATCATGGAATAATATAAATGTCAGGAAATCGGTCTGGGGAAGATGGTGATCACTGAAAAAATGGTAGTTATTCAACTGGGAGTAACGCAATAAATAAGAGCTAGTGGAGAAACTATACATATGCTTTTTAAACTGCCTCTTAAAATTGCTATCTTCACAGCAATTTTAATTTTATCATAAAAGGTCTCCCTCTCATCACCTGTAGGGGGGAATGTATAGCAGCAGTGAAAACCATAAACAAATTAACAAAAACACAATGCTCAAACTAACTTCTTCTTTTTTTTTTTTTTTAAGTACCGGGGATTGAACTCCGGTCCTTGCACTTGCAAGGCAGGCCCCGGAACCGCTGAGCTAAATCCCTGGCCCACTAACTTCTTTCTTTACAGGATATTTTTTTCAGTCTCATTACTGATACATAATAGGAACCATTTAGCACTGTGTTTGTTCTCCTTATTTTGATCTCCATAGACACTATTTTATAACCATTTAGGTACATAGAAAAATTGAATAAAAACTACCCAACCTTATTATAGCCTCTGTCCCTGTATATATGCATAGCTTTCACCATTTTAAACATCCCTATAAGAGAAAAAAAAATATTTCAATTGATGAACCTAAGATTGCAAGTTAGAGTTGCAAGTTAGATTGCAAGTTGTAAGTTGAATAACTTACCAACTCTCCCTCTCTCAGAAAAAAAGAAGATCTGGAGATAGATCTGTGTGAAGACCTGGGTTTAATTCCTAATAGAATGTACATACACATGTGTAAGTATTATTGATAGATGAGCTAGGTAGAAATATTATATGCAGTCAGATGGGGCTAAGTCCTCCAGAGGACCAGGACAAAGGTGCAACACATCCGCTGAAAACTAGGCCTCCAGATGGAGACAAGATGACCAGACCCACATATTTCTTCAAATAACTGGGCTTAGTGAAGTACAGATAGACATCAACTACCCCGGGGGTGACCAGAGACCTCCGGACCCACCACCTCCTAGGAGAATCCTTGTTTTTCCATCCACGCTTACAAGGTGACTTGCTTCCCAACTGGACCACCATTACCTAGGTGACTCTACTTGTATCCTTACTGGATGTCCATGGCTGTGGCCCCCATGGTACCCATGTAGGTTTCACCCTATAAAACTTCACTGTAAACTGGGGTCTGTGACCGCCCACACAGGACCGCTCCTACCCCTCAGGAGCCTTCCTATCAATAAATATCTTCCTGCTTTTAACCTCTATCATCCCTAGGACTTTTTCTTAGATTTCTAGAGAATAAGAACTCAGCATATCATAGAGTAAACAGGTTGGGAAAGATTATTTCATACTTCATATTTTCCTATGACATAAACAGGTGGTCTTCATCAAGTGAGCAATCCATGAGCTTTGGGGATGCTTCAAAAATTTTTTTTTTATTTCCAACTGAATTTATTGGTACATTCTAGGGGGACAGTACAGTTACATTCATCACTGGGATCTTGTACCTTTACATGCCAGGTCTTGGTTCTCATTTTTCCCCTCCTCCCCTCCCCACTTTTAAACACTGTAATTCCATTTTTACATTTTCTCATTTTTTTTTCCTTTTCCTTTATTCCCTTTCCCTATCCTTCTCACTGTCCCTACACCTTTGGTCCTTTTCTTCCTATTTCACATTGCTAATTGTCCCATTAGGATCTTAAGTACTATTTTAGTTTTTCACACCAGAGAAACTATTTGCTTTTTATACATGTGTGACTTATTTATTTCACTTAGGAGTATATCCTCAAAATTTACCCATTTACCTTAGAATGAATCTACTTTCTCATTCTCTGTGGCTGAGTAGTATTCCATTTTATAGAAAAACCACATCTTCTTTATCCAGTTGAGGCAGGATCTCACTATGTAGTTGAGACTGACCTGGAACTCACTATGCAGCCCAGGCTGGTCTTGAACTCACAGTGATCTTCCTCCCTCAGTCTCCAGAGTGCTGGGATTACAGGCATGCACCACCACACCCGGCTGCTTCAAATATTTTGTGTCAACTATTCAGGGATTCAGTGTTTTTAAACATATTTTCCAAATTTATTACTATTTTATGTTCATATTAGACTGCTTTCCAATTCCCTTTCATTTCCTATAGTTGGCAAGTTCGTCATACTTGAGCATCATGGAATATTATTGATATCATCCACCAACTTTTCAAAACGAGCACAGTCTTTTACCTTCTGATTAAAGTTTATGCATAGAATTATCTGCCTCGTGTTTACTGTGGTTTTTTTAAATCTATGGGATTTTTAAAAGAAGATCTATGACTCCAAATACATATTTTACATGAAAATGTATTGAATGTGCTCCCTTCAGCAGCACATATACTAAAAATGAAAATGTCTTTGATTACTGAGTCTAGAAGACTTTTAGTGAAGTTCTTCTAAACTGAGTATCATGTCATCTGCAAATGATGACAATTTGACTTCTTCATTTCCTATCTTTATTACTTTTCTTTCTTTCTCTTGACTAACTGCTGCGGCTAATGTTTCCAAAATTACATTGAACAGGAGTGATGATAGTGGATATCCTTGTCTTGTTCCTGATTTTAGTGTGAAGGATTTCAGTTTTTGACCATTTTGTATAATACTGACTGTTGGTTTTTCATAAATGGCTTTTATCAGGTTGAGGTAGAGAATGTTTATTCCAAATTTTTGGAGTTTTATCAGAAATGCATGTTGGATTTTGTCAAATTCTTTCTCTACATCTATTGAGATGCTCATATGGTATTTTTTTTACCCTATTTCTGTTAATATAGTATATTATATTTACTGATTTGTATATGTTGATCCATCACTATATCCCTGAGATGAATCCCACTTGGTCATGGTGTATGATCTTCTTGATGATCTTCTGAATTCTATTTGCCAGTGTATTATTAAGGATTTTTACATCTATGTTCATTAGTGAGGTTGGTCTATCCAAAAATGGGCATCTGAAATGAACAGACATTTCTCAAAGTAGAGATAGCAAATAAACATATGAAAAATGTTCAGTATCACTGTTCATTTGAAAAATGTAAATGAGAACAATGCTGAGATTACACCTCATTCCAGAAAGAATGGCTGCTATCAAGAAATCAACCAATGAAAATTCCTGGCAGCACTGTGGGGAAAAAGGAACCCTGCTCCACTGCTTGTAGGAGAGTAGACTGGTGCAACCACTGTGGAAATCAGCATGGACATACCTCAAAGAACTAGGATTGGAGGTCCCATTTGACCCAGCTTTCCTGCTGGGTATCTTCCCCAAAGTATTAAAAGAATCATACCACAGTGACATATGTGCACCCATGTTCATAGCAACACAACTTGTAATAGCTAAAACTTGGAAGCAGCCCAACTGTCCATCAATGGGAGATGGTATTAAGGTAATGTGTGGATGGATGGATATATATATATATATATATATGAGTACTACTCAGCCATAAAGAATGAGAAATTAGAGATAATTATAGCTAAATGGATGTACAGTAAGGTGATTCTGTTAAGTGAAATACATAGGACTCATATGTATAAATACCAAATAGTTTCTCTAGTGTGAGAAACTGAAAATGTCAATAAAGATGAAAAGGTATAATAGTTAATGTGAAATAGGAAGAAAAGTTTTAAAGGGGAAGTAGGAGGGGTAGGGGAAAAGAAAGAGGGGAATGGAATTAATATGAGAAAAAGAAAAAATGGAAACAAAGTCTTTGTAGATAGGAAGGGTGGAGGAGTTGAAGGGAGGGCAGGGAATGGGAAAAAATAAGAACCAAGATGGATTATGTAAAGGGGCAAATTTCCCATGATGAATGTCATTACATTGTATACCTTACATGTACCAATAAAATTAATTAATTTCAAAAAAAGTAAAAGAAAATGTATTGAAGGCAGACTGAATGTTGTCTACGCAGTTGTAAAAGTTACAATAAAGGAAGAAACTTCTGGCACTAACTTTTAAATGTTTTAGATTTTTAAATTTACCTATACACAGTAATAAGTAACTACTTTGCCCATCAAAACATCTTTATAGCGTCACTTCCTTGCTCAGTATTCATCTTTGCTAACTCTACAGAATTTTCTTTAATGCTAGTTTATTGCTGTTGTATTGCAATTTCTCTAAGAGTAAATCTATAAAACTCTCATTCAGACCTCACTTTTACATTTTATTTTTATTGATATATATTAAATGTATGTATTCATAGAGTTCATTGTATTTCAAAATTGTACACAGTGTGTACTAATCTGTCTTGTTTTTAATCATTATACTAGCATAAATATGAACTCTTTCAACATTTGATTTCTCTCTCATCCTGAATAATACAGTTCTGTGGACATTTACCATAATTGCTACAATTAAGAATATTGCTGTTGTTCTTATTATTCACATGAGATTTATTACTACTACCAAGAAATTTTTAATCCGTATTTATTTATTTCTTTTCTTAATTTCAGGCTCATGTTTAGATGTGTGCTTACCCTAATTCTTCCAACTGGAAACATTTTCAAATCAAATTCTAAGAAATTCGTATTCATTTATTCCATTGATACTCTCCACATTTTCTTGATGTGTATTTGTAATTCTAGTAAATGTTTGTGGACCTTGTAACTCATTCCTTAATCTTCACCTTTCCTAGACTGCCTTATATATTATTTCCTGGAACTGGTTTTTCTAATCAAGCTATACTCTCTCCATCAACATCTAACTTTGCCGATAAAAACAAACTGAAATTCAAATTCCAAAGAGGGTGGTACTGTATCCGTTTGCATTCTTATTATACATTATTACATTGCTTCTGCTTGTTGGATTGTGAATGGCTATGGCTTGAGTGTGTTTCGTTCCCTCTGAAACTAATCCGGAAATGCATTGCCACATGGTGGTTCTGTGGTGGAAGTGAAGCCTTGAGGGGTCGATGCCTTTCTCACGAGACTGAAGCAGTTCTCGCGGAAATGGATCAGCTCCACGAGAACCAGTCTTTTTAAATTTAGGCTCCTCCTAGTATTTTGCACCTTTGTATTTGTACACTTCCTCCTCGGCTTCCCACCGTGAGGTGAAACGGCATGAAGTCCTCAAAACCAAGTAGAAGCTGATGCCACAATGTTGTACTTCCCAGCTCCCGGAAGAGTGGGCCGAAATAAGTCACTGCTCTTCTAAAATCTTCTAGCCATAAATATTCTATTAGAGCAACAGAAAATGAACTAAGATACGGGCCTTCAGTCACCCTAGAACAACCGCTTATATTTTTATGTTTGTAAATTTTTAACTGTGAGGAAATAATTCGACAAATTTGTTCTGGAGGTTATCACCAGATACACAAACTGAAGGTTGCATTTTCAAAATGACTTTTCATTTGCTTTACCACACATCCTGGAAACCGCATCATTTTAAGGTTAAATCTGGGCTAGTGTCTTATCCTGCTGACTTAAATGGTACAAGGTAGGAGCTGAAACTCACAAGAAGCTACTCAATTTGTGGCTTAAATTCAAATGAGAAGCATTGCCTTGTCCTTACCCACTCTCTTTAAATAGAATCAATGGAGAATTAAGCATTTGGAGGTATATATATATATATATATATATATATATATACACACACATACACT
>NW_022900913.1:17495785-17551808 GCF_012274545.1 Fukomys damarensis
CTGCTATATTATGTATTATAATTTTGTATACTACTATATTACATATATATTAACATTTTACTTTCTACTCCATGTTTAACTTAAACCTGGAAGCTGCTCTAAGGGAACAAATTCATGTGCAACTTGAAAGTATGCCTCATGCACCCAAATTATATCTTTAAATGGTTATTAAATCATAAGCCCCCGCTAAAGTAAGCAACATAAAACTTTCTAATAACCATCTTAAAAAGACTTTTATCAAAACAAAGTTTTCCATTTTCTAGTTATTACCTCATGTAAAATATTATTCTGGTGACTGCTTTTTTAAAAGATTCAAGCAGACATTTTTTTACATTTCCAAAAACCAGTTGGAATTTAAACTATGGAATCATTCGTGCGTGCACGGGCGTGTGTGTGTGTGTGTGTGTGTGTGTGTGTGTGTGTGTGTGTGAAATTTTCCTCTTGTAAACAACGTTTGAAAATGTGAAGAAACTATTACGGTGATAAGAATATATATCATTAGTTCATTAAACTGTGCAATAATTTCACAAGCAAGGGATTTCCTTTCTTTTTCTACTGCAATTACTCTCAAAGTAGCTATAATGACAAGGATTTTTGATAAGGATGAAAAATAAAAGAAATGCAGTGGCAAGTTCCTCCCTCCCCTTTATTCCTATAAAACATATCGTAGGAATCCATGTTTTAGATGTTTTCATTCTGAGCCCTTCTAAGCCTTGTTCCTCTTTTCCTTCTGTTTAGCACCTGCCTGGGCAGCCAACAACAGGGCTCTGATGTCCCACTCTCTGCCCCGCCTCCCGCTTTTTGTTTTGTTTTGTTTTGTTTCTGTTTTGAGGCAGGGTTTTGTTCTGTAACCTAGGTTGGCTGGAAGTCACTGTGTCACCTATATTACCCTTTAACTCAGAGTGATCCTCCTGCTCTCATTTTTAGCCTCAGATAGAATTTCAAGAAATACAAGAAAATCGTTTTGCACTCCTTTACATCCATACAAAGACTTAAACACCAGTTTCCATTTCCTGTTCTTTCCACTATTTGGAAGCGTTTGGATACGTGTTTCTGCTCTTCTCAGAAAGCCTCATCATGTGAAGAGTATATCTTTCCAAATCTTCTTGGTGTGGAATATGTTGTATTATCAGTTTTGACAACGAAATCAAGCTTAGGATACAAGGCTACACAGTTTCTGCATGGTAGTTACAAAATACAATATTTAATGATTTATTGGCAGTACTAAATTTTTATCAGTCCCACTATTTTTTAAACAAAAAAATCAAAAGCTATTGCTTAAAAATTAATTGAAATGCAAAGCAAAAGAACTGCTTGAGTATTCTGAGAAATGAAGTATCTTATTCAAAAATGGAGAAGTTCAAGGGTATATGAAACTGATGTGACTTTAGATTTGTTTTATAAGAGAAAGAAAAAAGACTCATTTTAAATTGATAGCACTAAATAAATGGGAATCAGAGTGATTCTAGCGAAAATAGAAAATGTGGTAAGGTTTTGCTCTATTAAATATGAGCACATGCAGATTTCCCTTGTTTCATAATCTCTACATATACATCAAGTGCTCCTAAGTTGTTGTGGTTGTTTTTTTTAATTATTTCTCCTTTTTGACTAAAAGATATAAAACTACAAACTCTGAGTCCTGTGTGGGATGGGGGTACAGGGATCATGCAAATTAAAGGGCTGGAAGAATCAAAAGCCACATGGCAAGAAAGCGCAATGAAGCTAAGGAAGAGGGCCAACTGCAGCCGAGAATCTGATTTACATTTGTCAGTTAGTGGGAAAGGCAGGAACCCCAGGCAGCATGCCACAGATCTGCACAAAGTCTCTTCTCTGGAGAAACTATTTTTGTTCTTAAGACCTTCAACTGATTGGATGAGGGCCACATATATTATCAAAGGCAATCTCTTTTATGTTGTCAACTGATTGTAAATGTAATCACATCCACAAAAGAGCTTCACAGAAAAACCTAGATTGATGATTGATTAAATAATCAGAAGTGTAACGTAGTCAGGTTGACACATGAAACTCCATAAATGGAATACGATTAAGTACTATGCACATATACTAGAGGACAAGCAATTGAAATTTAACTTGTTTAGTGAAGTAAGACAAAGGGAATGGTTTCTTTCTTTTTCTTTTTTGATGACAATGAGTATCCAAAGATCATCTAGAAGCGATAAAAATATCAACTGAATCCACCATTTCAGACAGTGAAGTGGAAAATGAAAACAAATAGTCCAATGCTTTGTGACAAGATGGGGAGTTGCATGAACTTTAGCAAGGATGACAACTAGTGATTAAAGAACATGTGTGGTTGACGAGGTTGGACTGCAAGTGGGGTGTGCAAGAGTCATTACTTTAGCCAAAGAGAAATGCAGGATGGGTTACCATCAAGACTGCTTTCCTGATCTAGTTGGAAGATGATTAAGGTATAGTGAGGTAGACAGTGATTCAAATGCTAAACTTTGTTATACATTCTAGAATAGTTTGGAACAGAATAGTGAAATTAAGGAAAACGATCTCATTCATCCTTAAAAAAATGTGTGTAAGATTTAGACAGAGTGTATTGGATATGACCAAAACATCTTGGTTCTATGAAATATGGAATACACATTGACCTACATTATAAAGGACAATCAGAATTGTAATATCAAAAATAGATTCCAAAATTTAGTTATGGCCAGCAAGTGAAGGGCAATTGTTGTGAAATTTATAGGATGGTGAAAGTTATTAATAAATGTTCTATCTGGAAACACCTGCACATTTTAGAGTCTATGAAAAGTTGTCCTTTTCTCTCTCACTGATCATTATGAAAATCTACTTCTTTATCCCAGTGGTGTAAAGACAATAGCATAGTCCGTGGATTTCAAGTTCTGATTTTCAGGAATTTGGGGAGTTCTTCTCTTGGAGTAACGGCAGGCAACAGGGCAATGCTTTGATCATCAGAGTATCTCAAAAGCATATTGAGGCCATACTCTTAAATGAAATCAATAAGACACACATGCGTAAATACCAAATAGTTTCTCTGGTGTGAAAAAACTAAAAGTGCAAATAAGATCCAAATTGTATAGCTGACAATGTGAAATAGGAAAAGGGGGCTAAATATGTAGGCAAAGTGGGAAGAGTAGGGGAAAGGAGATAAGGGAAACGAAAAATATGAGTAAAGGAAAAAATGGAAGCAAAGTCTTTGTAAATAGGGGAGGGGAAGAGAGTGAAGGGAGGGCAGGGGTATGGGGAAGAAATGAGAACCAAGGTCTGTGCAAGATCCCAATGGTAAATGTAACAGTACTGTATACTTTAAAAGCACCAATAAACACAATTTTAAAAAGCAATGGATTATTCTTTATTCATTATAATAGTATGTAAGATCCATATGATATAACGGACAATGTGAACTAGGAAGAAAAGGGCTAAAGGTGTAGGGAAAGTGAGAAGGGTAGGGGAAACCTAATAAGGGAAAAGAAAAAAAATATGAGAAAATGAAGAAATGGAATAAAGTGTTTGTAAAGGGGGAGGGAGGAGGAGTGAAGGGAGGGCAGGGACAAGGGGAAAAAATGAGAACCAAGACCTGTCATGTAGAGGTACAAGATCCTAATAATGAATGTAACTGTACTGTATCCCTAAAATGTACCAATAAACTCAGTGAGGGAAAAAAAAAAGCAATGGAGTTTCCCTTCTGTGTTAATGTTACATAGCATTGTTGTCCATATTTTTAAAGATATTTGCTCTTCCTTACTCACTTTGAGAAAGTAATAGGCCACACTGGGGTGGGCCCACATGGCTCAGAACTAGGAACAGAGTCTAGCCCACAGTTCAAATTCAAAAAGCGAAATTCCAATGTAAAAGAGCCATGTTCTAACAATCTTCTGAATTTAGAATTTTAGTCTTCCCTAGCTGATACTCATATGACACAGGAGCCACTGTCAATGTGATGATTAAAGCTTGCAAGACCCTGGCAAAGAGACCCCAATAAGTAATATCTGGGCTCCTCAGAAACTCTGAGACAGCGAGTGTGTATTGCCTTAAACTGATATGTGTTTCCTTAGCCAATAAATTCAATGGCAGAATCCTACTGCATTTTATATGTTTGACAAAAGACCATTCTCCACCTTTAATTATTTATAGAGATATAAAGGAATGCTTGCATATTGTTGATTTGACCATTAAATATGTGTGTGAGGGAATGAAGACAGTTTTTCTTATTTATATAATTGAAGTGTATGAAGTGTTATAAATGCTTAGCCAACAAAGTACCAGATGGGTTGTACCCAGAGATTGCCCCATCAGTCAGTTTGGAATACCAAAAATAAACATATGCTTTAGTCATATATTAAAATGGCTTGCCTGCTCACCAAGATAATTTAAATGTAAACTGAAATTCATTGCTTTTACCTATGAAGTGAAAATACAAGAATTCAGTGCTTACAGGTTTAATCATTACAGGAACAAGACAAAAAATTAAGAGTCCTTGTGTTCATGAATTTTTTGTTTTGTTTGAATGCCTCTGCTTTGACGTTTACAGGACAGCTTAAAAACATAACTGTGTATTTCTTAATATACCGATCCCTTACTTAGCAAATAGATTCTTATTTTAGTAGCTATAAAAAATATCTTAAGGTAAATACAAGTGATATGGAAAGAAAAAAGAGTCTAAAGTTAATTTTTACTGTTATTAATAGTTAAGCATAAATATATTCAGCCATTTTTGGTTATATTTATATAATATATCTTTAATACACAGCTATTCATTACTTTAGCAGGGAAAAGAAAATAATAAAGAAATAAAATGTTTGAAGAGTTAAATTTGTCAGAAAATATTAACTGTATACTCAATGTTTCTGATATAGAAGAGAAAGTGCAATTTTTGCTTATGGATGAGAAAACGTCAAGAAGGCTGGGTATTCGATGCCTCAAGAAGCTGATGATGATCAGATGTAATTTGCTTCAGGCACGAGTGGAAATGAATCAGATTTTATATAAGAAAAATCTTTCATGCAATGGTGAAATTGAGAAGAATCTGGAATGTTAACTGGGTTATTCTTGCTTTTGAAAACCTACTACATTTGAACATCCATTACAGGAAAGTTTCCGCACAGATTAGCAACAGACAAATTTTCCTAACCCATGGAGTTTCTCCTTTTATGTAGACCATAGCAGAGGGAGGACATAAAACTTTCAGTAAAGAATTTCAACTCGGAATGATGGAGGTTGGGAGAAGGGAACGAGACTTATATGAACAGAAGTCATTAGCCATCAGGAAGTGCAAATCAAATTCCAAAGCAATTTTATGTCATTTCACATAGAGTGGATGTTGTTAAAAAATAAGAAGAATTCCGGTAAGGATATAAAGTAAGAGGCGCCTTATACACTAGCTCGGAATATAAAAGAGCACCATAACTAGGGAAAGCAGCTTGGAGGCTCCTCACAAAACTAAAAATAGATTTTCCATATGGGTCAGCGATCCCACTCTTTCCAAAGGAAATGAAGTCAGCAGATGGAAAAGAGATGCTCCCTTGCCTCTTCTTAAAGCTACATTATTCATAATAACCAAGACATGGAAGAAATTGAAATACCCTTCACTGGATGAACGAATAAAGAGAATATGGTATATTACACAATGGAGTATTATTTAACCATGTATAATAAAAAAAATCATACCATTTTCAGGACATGGTAGAGCTAGAGGATATCACGCTATATAAGTGAAACAACCCAGACATATAAAAAGAAGTATCTGGTCTTAGCGCTAATAAGGAGCAAATTTAAAAAAAAAAAGAAGAATTAAAAGTATAAAAGGAATTACTAGTGTTATAGTTAAGATCTAAAATGCTTCCCCACTCTCATGAGTGATAGAAGTGATTGGATTATGGGGTGGTCTATTTGGTTTGCTTTTCGGAGCAGGTTTTAGGAGGAGGAGATGGGCCACTGGACAAAGCTGAACGGGTTTATTCCTTCCTCACGCCTATGCGTGCTGATTCCTGTCCATCATGCTATAGTGTTTCTCCTTCATCATGCTGCTCTATCGTGCTATTTCGTCTTTGGAGCCAGCCAACCCTGAATCACAACATGAATGAAACTGTACCTTTCCTCCTCTAAGGTATCTAGTTTGTCTCAGCAACAAGGAACGTGGATACAGATTTGAGTTCAGGACTCGGAGTGAGCTCATTGCTGTGATGTTTACATGACTGCGTGATCCAAAGCTTTTGAAGTGGTTCTCAGGAGGAATTTGAAAATATTTCGAGATGTCAGCGGGAGAAGCAGTCTTACGATGCTTCTACCTTTTGCTCACGTCCCGAGTCTTGGCCAGGAGATTGGGATAAAGGGTAGACTAACGTGATAAAGGAAATTTCACGGCAGCCCATCATTCAGGGAGTGGCACTGGTACTGTAGAGAACACTTAGCCAGATCGACTTTGAGATCAAGAGCATAGGTCACAACTGAATAATTTTTAAAGTTTTGAGTTTGTCAGGTAAATAAAAGCACAGGTAAAATTGAGGCCTGCAATATAGAAGTTGAGGAGAGCTTGGTTCCTGAAAAGATTAGCATTAAAAAGATTTACTTTATTTTTTTTCCAGTAACAGATATTTTTATTTTTTAATTGGATTTATTGGTACATTTTAGGTATACAGTACAGTTACATTCATCACTGGGATCCTGCACCTTTACATGACAGGTCTTGGTTCTCATGTTTCCCTTTGTCCCTGCCCTCTCTTCACCCCTCCTCCCCTCCCCATTTACAAACATTTTATTTCCATTCTTTCATTTTCTCCTATTTTTTCCTTTTCCCATATTCCCTTTCCCCTACCCTTTCCATTTTCCCTACACCTTTAGCCCTTTTCTTCCTATTTCACATTGTTAATTATCTCATTAGGTTCTTATGTACTACTGTAGTTTTTCACACCAGAGAAACTATTCAGTATTTACACATGTGTGACTTATTTACTTCACTTAGGAGTATATCCTCATTATGCATCCATTTTCCTATTAATTAATCTAATTTCTCCTTCCTTATGACTGAGTAGTATTCCATTTTATAGGAAAACCACATCTTCTTTATCCAATCTCCAACTGATGGGCAAATGGGCTGTTTTCAAGTTTAAGCTATTACAAACTGTGCTGCTATAAACATAGGTGCACATATATCTCTCTGATATGATTCTTTTAATTCTTTTGGAAAGGTACCCCTTTTCCATTGTTGGTGGGAGTGCAGACTGGTGCAACCACTATAGAAATCAATATGGAGATACCTCAAAGAGCTGGGACTAGAGGTTCTATGCGACCCAGCCATCCCTCTGATGGATATCTTTCCAAAAAAGATTTACTTTAGCAGAGCAATAGGAAAAAGGGCTTGAGGGCCTTTGAGAAACCAGACAGATCCCAACCTTCAACTGCAAAAGTAAAATAATCTGCTTTCAAAAGAGATTCTATACTCTGTTGTAAAAGTGTGCAGGATAGCAGGCTTGCTATTAACAGTCAGATTTTGGTAGGAGGAAATGTGTCACTGAGGGTTACAGGCTAGAAGAGTTTATCTTCCTCCTTAGTTTTTCCATTCGTGCTCTTTGCTTTTCTGTCCACCATGCCATGTGCTGCTCTCCATGCATGTCTCCCTCTGCCATATTTCTTTCTTGGTGCCTGCTGACTGTGGACTGAGAAGTGAGCCACAATAAGCTTCTCCTTTAAGTCATAGATACCATGTGTTTTGTCCTACCCAGGAGGAAAATGACTACAACTAGGGATAGGGGAGATTGGGAAATCAAAAGCATAGAATGGAGAATGGGTGGAAAGTGTTATTGCATGACATGAACATGTGGAAATATCACAGTAAATCCCATTATGTGTGTAATTAATGTGTCAACAATTATAATTTAAAAAAAATAGAAAAATGAAGGAAAATGTGTGTAATTTATTACTTGAAAGAGAGAAAGATTAGGTGGGTATAGCATTAGAGGGAAATTGATCTAGATTCTAGGCTAAGACAAAAAGTCATACCCAATGGAAAAGTATTAGGTAGTTTTTAAAAAAGTTTGTTGTGGCTGGAACTTAGAGCAGGAAATACAGTGACAATGTCACTTATTTAAATACAGTAATTTAAATCAGATTTCCCTAGAAGTAATTCATATGGCATAAAATGAGCCTTATCTTCAGTCAGGCTTCAGCAAGTAAACTTTATTTTCCTCTCTTGCTAACATTACTCAAAAGCTGCCTTCTTATTTGACAATTTGCTTAAAGTTGAGTAATTTGAGCGAAAATTATTTTTACTTCTTGTGCAGGGTGGTTCTTTTCTTATACTCAGTTACCAAAAGAAGAAACTGTGGCATGGAGAAGTCCAGCAATTCTTCAAAGGAGCAGTCCTGACAGGATTCAAATTGAGGACGTGCCATAACACTTATAGGCTTATTTCTTCTTGGACTTCAGAATTCCTGTCTACAATCTTTATAGTAGCAAGATTTCTTTATGCAGAGAGCTTGCCTAATCACTGAGACTGAAAAGGCCAATGGGAATATTTAGCAAGTCTTCCAAGAAAGATCAATTTGTCAGATTTGACATGAACCATAGAGGAAATGATCTACTTTTCTTGGCTGATTAAGCCAGTACAGCTACTATGAGTAGAACTATTTACTTCTTGCCATACAGAATATATGAATTAATGGACTAACATATCAAACTGTTTTAGAATTAATTAGATATAGCTGAAAACAACAAATTACAAAATTGCAGTGTCCATGCCTCTAAGAGAAGCTGAATTCCTGAATGGACTCCTTTTGGACCCAACAACCAACAATTTAACCTAATGCATTTATCCATAATTTCCTATTTACCATCATTTTAAAAATGATTTTTAAAAAAGATATAATTTGGATGACAAATGTTTAAATTGTAACAATGCAAATTGAAAATATTTGACAGCTGAGATTTTAATTTGGGTTTCCATACATCCTTTCATTTACTTGCTATAAGATATATTTATATGATTATTTAACACATAGAGTCAATCTATTTGACTTTAGAAAAAAATCTATTCAATCAGTACTTGCAAAGTGTTTCACTGGGAAGATTATATAAATATATATCATATTCACCTATTTGTATATTTTATATATGTATATGTAGTTCTTTTATTATTATCTTTTTAATACTATTTTATATATCTATATGTAGTTTATACATTTGTAAATGATATATGAATGATGGCTTCAACCTAACTCCTCAGTTTTACACAAACTAATTATTTCAATACCAAAAAATAACTGTAAAGATTAAAAGACTTAAGGTGTTTGAGAATACCCAAGCCATTATTTCAGTGAAAGAATACCATTAACATGTAATACAGTAAGAACCAAAAAAATCCTCAAATCAAAATTAAAAATAACACTTCAGACAGCAAATCCATATTTTGGAATTTAGAGTTGCCACCTCATTGTTTGCTTAAACATATTCTGTTCATTTATGCAGAATCTTGATATTAACGCTGATTTCATTTATAATATTGGTAGGAGTGTGTGATACCATTTCCTTTAAAAGGTATTTTAATTTTTATTAGTACCTGTGTATAGCATGTAATGATTACAACCCTTTGTAAATGTTACCTATACATATTTTCATTCCTTTTTCATACCTTTTCCTCCCCTCCCTCCCTCTTCTACCTCTTGGTCCCCTTCCCATTTGATTTCTTAACAGCCACATCGATAGCGATCACTGCTGTAGGAAACAGGACAAGACTAAGAATTTTCATATGAAATATTTTGTGTTAACTCATTCATTGGCAGAATGCCTTCAGAGCAGGTATACAACATAAAATGAATTAAAAATATAAAACAGAAAAAGATACTTATGTAGATGTTTCACTCACAGTTTCAGTGAAACTTGTTATGCTTCCCAGGAAATAATCTGAAAAGTAATATGAAAATTTGTGCTGCACAAAACTTGACAAAAATTACAAAAATATTTTAGAATAAGCAATTTTGTTGAGACAATTCTCTCAACAAAGTCCAGATTCAGGCCAGATTTCTGCATATCCCAGGCTGGCCTCAAAATCACAAGCCTCCTGCTTTGGCCTCCCAAGTGCTAGGATTACAAGGATACATCACCACACCATGCGGTAACTTCATTTTGAGAAAGTTAATATTCTTTATCTCTAACATACATAGTTAAAATTGAACTTATAAAAGTAATATATTGTATTATATAATAAAGAGAATAAATAAAAATTAACCCTCAATTTAACCTTTTAAGATTTAAACAAATTTGTATTTTATTGGTAAGAAGTGCTATTGTTTGCTTTTAATCTACAGTTTGTGCCTATATGTTTATTTCCCACAAAATTTGTTACAGTTGCCAAAAATTATTTGCACCAAATTATGCTAATATTCTCCAAATGGTTAATTTAAAAATAAGTTTAGTGTTATTTATGTATTGGGTGAAGAAAGTTCAAAATGTTTCTATATCTCTTACATATTATTTTTCATAATTCTAATAACACAAACTAGAAGTCATGCAATAATTTTGTAAGTACCCTTAAGTCATGTGATCTTAATAAAAGTATGATCACTAAAGGAGAAACTTGTAAGTTCCTTATAAGTATAATTTGTTTTCCAAACTGTTGCTCATTATAACTCATACATAAGAAAGAATTCTAAATCATATATTTGATATTTTTTAAATTTAGGGTTTTTCATCTTAAATTCACTGCAAGCATGCTGTTATATTCCAAGTAAACTCTGAAACAGATATTTTAGAACATGGAAAGTAAATGTTCTGAAGAATGAGAAGTGGAAAGATTTTGTAGTGTGTGGGTCATGCCTGAAAATAAAACATAATCAAATTGCAACAAGTCATGCTATATATTTAACGTTGATTTATAAATATCATAAATATAGGTGAGCATCAGGAGAATTCTGCTAATATTAGTTTGTCTATTCAAAAATTGCATCCTCCATTAGACTTCATAGGCTGTCTTCATTACTTTTCTCGTTGCTGAGACAAAATACTCAACACCCAAAGTTAGAGGGAAAAGGTCTGTTTGGCTTATAGTCCAAAGAGGTTTCAGTCTATAATACACAGGCTTCAAGGCAGGGTGGCACGTGGCAGTTCATGGCAGCAGAATCAAAAGCGACAAGACACCTTAACAGCGTCTTTCTGCCCCTTTTATCCCATCCGGACTATTGGGATGAGGGCGGTGCTAAAATAGTCACTCAACCCTGTAGTTGTTTAGTAATCACAACCCCTTAATCCCAGCATCACACATTCTCCATTCAGTCACCTCTGAATAAGACTGCATGAGGCTTTGGGAGAACATCTAATCACAAGCCATAACAATGTCCTAGCAAGGTTTCATAGTGAGTTCAAGGCCAGCTTGTACTATAAAGAGAATCCCTGTCTCAAACAAACATAGAAAGTAACGAAGAGACCTAAAATGATGCTAGTAGTGCACTTTCAGTAGCATATGTATATTTGGCCAGGTGCGGGCAAATAACATGAGCTTAATGAGAGGAGACATTTGTTTCAAGGTAATTACCATCTGTTTCTCACAATATGGCAGTGTAAGAACTCTGGTCGGTCCCTGGTGGTAACTGGGACCAGTATAGATACTGACAATTGGTCAAGGTGTTCATGTGCGGCAGGACATATCTCATTTGCTAACTGATCATTCCATTAATTAATTGGTCAAATCATTAGTAAGTGTATAAATTCTGGCAAGAGACAAAACATCCTATTAAAACCATTTGCATTATCCATGTAATAGAGATCCTAGTCAACTCAGAAGCCAAGTAAAGTTGCTATGAATTAACAAGGAAATCAATCCTCATTAACTAACTACAGTGAATTCATCTCTAGAATAATAGCAAAGATAGAACTTTGCAAGGTTTCTGGGCACAAAATGAATATTCAATAAGAGATAATACAGGTAAAACTGAGATGCCATTTGAATGACAACAAAACTAGAAATGACCTGGGAATACATTCAACAAACATGTTTTAAAATATAAAATTTATAGCAATAAATTAAATAGATTTTAAATAAAGAAATACAGATGTTTTATTAAGATTTGGGTTTAAAGCAGTAACGTTTCCTGGTGGGATCTTTCACAAACTTGAGTGTTTGATTTTGCTTAATTTTTTGGTCTGAAAAGTGTGAGGCTGAGTTTAAAATCTACAGAGGAGAGGAAATTATCAAGAATAGTTGTTACTTTTTTGGTACTTGCACACAGGAAACAAAGAAGGAATTGGTATGTGGCTTCCTTTTCTTTTCAGTTCTGGCTCTAGGAATTTTACAGTTAACAAGCATCAACTGGAAACAGAGCATCAGAAGGTTCACACAATGTGTGGACTTTGCCTCCATTTTTTCATTTTCTCATTGGAAACAAAGTCTCTGTAGATAAAGCGGGAGGGACAGGTTGAAGGGAGGGCAGGGGAATGGGGAAAACATAAGAACCAAGATGGACGATGTAAAGGTGCAGATTTCCAATGATGATTGTCATTATATCTTGTACCTTAAATGGACCAATAAAATTAATTTTTAAAGATGTGTGGATTACAGGAAGCACTATGAGAAATATCTAGTGAAGAATTTGCTTTTTCTGTGGAAAATAAGTGGCATTTATTAATCATGATGGCATTGTATATTAGATCTGGATTTGCTCCCCTGCCTCATGGTAATAAGAAACAAGGATGTTCACCTATTTAACAGCCATAAAAAGCACTCTAAGAGGTCCAGTCTCTGTGAAAAGAGAATTAAACTCTTGAACTCACAGAGCGTACTATATTTGTTCATAAACTTATGACATGAAAGATAGTTATTAAACTTCTAATAATCCCACACTTTCCTTAACAGATATAAACAATTATGCTACACCAGATTTTACTGCTATCTATACAATAACAAAACATAAGACAATTACATTCAAATAAAGAAACTACTAGAAGTCTCTAATTCAGGGTTTCTATGTGCAAGTCATTATTCTATACCATCATGAGGTAGGTTTACCAATTTTTTCTATTTTGCAAATTAGGAAACTGAAGCATAGAAAGTTTATATAACTTTCTAATATGTAGAGGAGCTAGGGTCAAGACTATTTTGTTTGGCTACTGGTAGCAGGGCCTTTCGTTTTTACAATGTCCTGTCTGCATAGCAATACATAGCACAGAAAAATACATATGGCATCAGTGCTTGGTGTAAGTTCAATGAACTGAAAAAATTAAGTGATGGAATGCTGAAAGCATTGGACATGTATCAGAATCGATAAAGCCAGAGCATGGAAAATTCAATTGAAAATATTGTCTAAAAAGTGAGAAATGATGAAGGATGTCCATAGTACTTCAGTGTCATTCTAAGTTTTCCTCTTCATATTGGTCTTCCTTGGGCCTTTATTCATAGAGTTAGTGTATATCTTCAGATTTATATATTGTCTAGTCAATATTTGATAATTTTAAAAGTAAATTTACATGCACAAGAGTTGTAAAGTGTCACATTGATATATAAGCAAGAAAACTCTACATTCTGGGGGAACTACATTCGGTTCAATTATATGGCTCCATTGTGAGGTCAGACACAGGCAGTGTAGAGGGCAAAAGATCTGATTAAAAATGATAAACGATTTCATAGCAGCGGAAACAAATCCATGTTCTCCTTTACTTTCAAACTATTATAAGTCTGATGGTGGAAAATATTTGAAAAGAAAAATGTTGATAAATATTATCTCTATAAATTATAGGTTACCTATCACTGGACTCATGAAACATGTTGGGGAAATATATTTTTAATTAGATAATTGCAGACTGAATAAATGGCTTTATCAAAATGATGCTGATTTGGGGTTAAAGGAAAATTTGATTGTCATTTCTTTAGAAATGTCATGGGATCTGCTATGGATCTTACTCAAGTTAAATGCTAATCTATAAATCCATTAGGGGTTACATACATACTTTTAGTAGATATGAAGGAGGAAGGAATCATTAATAATACTTAAGAAATTGAAAAATTGATCCAATAACTATGAATGACTGAATATAATAACTATACAGTTAAAAAGACAATGATATTTGTAATCCGTAAGATAAAATTAGACAATTAAATATTGATAGTTACAAGAAAACAATTGATTTGAGGGCAAGTTATTTGGATTACAACTTGCATGCCTGAAGTAAAGATTTTAACTAAATCCTGTGCCAAGAGACTTTCCAGAGACAGAAATAATGGTTCATCCAGGCAAAGCAATGACATATGAGAGGTTTATGTGGAAGTTTATTTGAAATGTTGATTAAGAAGTTGGAAATAGTGGGCTTTGAAGTTCCATGTTTAATTTTCATTCATGTCTCCATTCATTTACGAAACAAAACAATTTACTGACTAAACCTTCTAATGGGATAATGGCATTATTTTTCAATATGTTCACAGAGCTCATTCAAAAATATATATTTAAAAAGGCAGAAGGAGTCTTTCCATTTTTCTGAAGGTTGAAGTAAATCCTCAAAAGGATCTGATTCTCAGGATAAAAGTAAAGTTGGTCAGTTTTTTTGTTTTGTTTTGTTTCGTTTTTTGGTACCGGGGGTTGAACTCAGGTCTTTGCGCTTGCAAGGCAGGCCACCAAACCACTGAGGTAAAACCCCGGCCCAAGTTGGTCAGTTTTATAATGCTTTCACTATAAAAAAAAATTAATTATAATACTAGCTGAATTTTTAGTAAATAAAATTATTGTGGGAAAATTATGGGTGTTTAATTTACACAAAAATAGAATGAATTCGATCCTTTACTAGCTGGAATGCATTGGGAAAGTCAACTTACTAGCTGCAGTTTAAATACATTTTTCAGGATTAGGAAACCTTAGCACTGTTTACACATTACAAACACTGTCTCATATATGTCAAAATATCTTACAAATTTTTGTAGCACTTTCGTAATATGTGACATTTCATACATGAACAATCTGTAGTGGCTGCATTTTAAAATGCTTACACAAAATGCCAGAATGATTTGGTAGACTGAAATAGACCCAGGCATTATGTATTAGAAAATTATACAACTATAATCTTGCATTGGCTAATTAGTAAGAAGAACATTTCCCTCACCCTTTGTCTTGGGCTTGGCCATGTACACTTCAAATGGTGGGATACTGGCAAGTTTTAATAGATATGTGAAGACAGCAGACATGTGTAACATGAAATGTTCATTCTTACTTTGCTGAGTCCTATTTTGTATCTATTCTCACAATGGGAAGGTTCTGCCCAAGTAGTCCTGCCTTCTTGTGGGTCCCAGAATTAACACATAAACCATTCGATGAGAGAGAACAATATTTCCCAGCCAAGAGCAGCATTGATCAACCAAATCCAAGTGGTCGACAACAAGAATTAGAAAGATATGACACTAAATGACTCATAGAAAATTCTGAAAATGAAAGGATTTCTTACTTTTCTGGCTTTTTCCTTTTGTTTTGTTTTTAAATTAGTATACAACAGGAATGCAAGCATCATAAGATATGCAACCTATCTCTTGAACTAAAGGTAGAATGTTTCAAAGTTTAAATAAAAACCTGCTTTTGCACTAAACATCTTAATTCAATTCATGAAAGTCTCGAAAACATGTTAAAATATTAGTCTATATTTGTTATAAGGAAGATATAAAAGACAAATTGTGTTTTGTAATCACAAAATATTTATTTTTCCAAGATTGTATTATTCAATTATGTAAAAAATTAGCATATTTATATCTACTTTTTAAAGGAAACCAGCATAATTAAGATTTATGGATTTCTAAAAATTCTAAAACTTTCACATGTGCACATAGTCTAAAATATTTTCTAAAACTAAGAATTCTTATATATTACATATCCTGTAACTATGAATATATGTCATGTGCTATATATTTATTATTTTCTTTTCTTTCTTTTTTTTTGTTGTTGTTGTTGTTTTTGTTTTTTCAAGACAGGATTTCACTATGTAGTTGAGACTGACCTGGAGCTCACTATGTAGCCCAGGCTGGTCTAGAACTCACAGGGATCTTCCTGCCTCAGCTTCCCCAGGGCTGGGATTACAGGTATGCACCACCACGCACAGCTTACTTATTATTTTCTATTATAACCTATTATATATATAACTTTATTACCACCTAAAACATGAATATTACCCTATGGCATGATTGAGCTCAAATTAGAATTTGGACTTGAATTTTCTAATTGGTATGTTTTCAAAATGAAGAGTTGCTTTCCCTAATTCTCTATTATAACAGCTGCAGCTATTTCACTTAGTTTTTTTTTAACCTTACCATTATATTATTATCTCTTAAAAGTGTAGCATCTTCACATGTGAACTTGAAACTAATAGTTTTGAAGATAATTGGAAATTGAATTGTGCTAAGATATGTGAAATACTTAGGCAAATACCTCTCATAGGAAATAAACATTTAAAGATATTAGCTGATACTTTTGTAAATAAGGGAAAATAAAAGAGAAAAGTTGTCCCTGATTCAAAATAAGCTCTCAGCAAAGTCTGAAGTTCAAAGAATTCAACAGATCTTTAGTCAAATGTTTATTTGAGAATACTCTTAATATATATGTTTATTGAAATATGAAAGCATTGACTTACTTCAGAATCTTTATGGGTAATTCAGGCTGGAAGAACTGGAAACTGGGAATAATATCAAAAGCTAAATGGGAGATGCAGACAGAGAAAACCACAAAGGAATATATACATAGAAGAGGGTTTATTTTAAAACATGTAAAATGTTATCATAAAATATTGAAATGTATTTTTCACATGAAGAGAATGTAAAATAATGTTTCATTGCTTGGCAATGCATTTCAATCCTTGACTACTTATGCAATTTTCTGGGAGACTAGAGAGATTTTGAGGGAGATGTGACACTTTTAGTGGACTCTGGTGTTTCTATTTTAATTTTCAAGGTCAGTGTGTGATGGCATTTTAGTCAGCAATGATTATTTATTTATTTGTTGTTTTTTTTTTTTTGAGACAGGGTCTTACTGTGTAATTGAGACTGACCTGGAACTCACTATGTAGCCCTGATAATGCTCCTGATAATGTCAAAATATCCTATACTCCAGGGACACTGATCAGAGGACCATGCAAAGAAAGCAGACAAACCTATCTTTATAGGGGTTCAGGACCAGCATACCACATAGTCTTTTCCAACGTGTAGTGATTCAGTGAAAATGCTTTTTGTCACATTTTATAAAATAACAGAAGCTGCCTTAAATTATGGAGAACTGTTCATCTAAAAGTCATATTATCATGAATGAAGTTAAAACCTCTTATTTTAAAATAATTAATACAAATATTGAGTACCTTATTACAAATTGTGTAGCAAAGTATTTTCATTTAATTATCAAAAACTTGCAAAGTTAGTGGTGGTATGTACTGGAAATACTATTCTTCTAAAAAGCAGAAACTAGATCATGATCTCCCTCATTTCTTTACTAAAAAGTTTTAAGTATTTGAAGTGGTTTCTGTGGGAATATTTTCTTTCCTTCAGGGGCATGCAAGTGTCGAGTACTATTTTGTTGTTGGTTGTAATCATGATGCATGATATTCTAATGGTCATTTGATTAAATCAAGACACATTATGTAGAAAAATCTCATCATCAATGTTGCAAAATCTTTTTCACTGACCAAGCAGTCAATCTGCAATACACAGATTTATTTTCATAAATCAGGCAAACCCACAGGAAGTACACATTCACTGAAAATAGGTCTCTATATAAGACATGCAGTAATCCTCTTTAGTTTTGTTTTGGACGAAAGGACATGGCCCTCCATTAACTGCATTTACTCTTCCCCCATGAGATTGTCTGACAGCAGGACTATCAGCTGTTTTAGTTAATAATATTTGACCTTCAATTAATGAACACAAATTATTCTTGTATCTACTGCAGTTCAAAATCACAAAGTTCTTTTTCAGTGAAACCCTGTTTCATTTTGGAGGAGTTGAGTGGTCACTTTCAGTATATCTCAGCTGTGCCAGTTAGGAAAGACAGAAAATGAGATAATTGGCATGACTTTTTATAATCTTATGTTTGAAAGACAGAATGCTGATTTGCAGAGGACACAGTGGGAAAATTAAAGAATTGAGTAATTTATAATGATTATAACAAAGACCAAAAAGAATGACAGGATATTTACAGAAACATTCAACTACTTAATTAATTTGATCTCAATGCCAACAAAATATTTCCAAGTATAGCTCTCCAAAGTATGTACTAATTAAATATGCTTATGTCAGTGAGCATTTATCATAAAATGATGTGCTTTAATTATGATTTTAAAACAGGTGTAGTTTAAAAGCTCCCTTTTCTAATCTTAATCCCTTTCAGTACAAAGCAAAGTAATGCTCAATATGTCTTGAATAGATGAGGTTATACACATTTTGTAGGAATTGTGCACTTGGGAAATCAAGTATCTAGGAACCCAATTAATTTATTATTAATATGTAAGGATACTGAAAGAAATAGCCATTACTGACGGCTATATATCTTATTGACTTTTGCTAGCAAATGCATTCCAATTGATTATATTTGTATATAGTACTTTTGTAAGAGTGAGCAATGCAGCATATAATTCTTAGAAAGGGAAAGAAAAATGAAATAAAGGAAAGAGAAGGGAAGGAGAGGGGAGAAGAGAGAGCTCTCAAGGGGAGAGGGAGAGAGAAGAAATGACATAGGGAGACATAAAAATAAGATTTGATTCAATGTAAGAGAAAAACATGAATAGCATTTCAAAATGAAAACACAAGGAATGTGTTAGTAACTTAAAAGACCACAGAATAGTATAAAAATTTTGCATTTTATTTAGCAAAATACTGCATAAAAAGGGATTTCAAACATTTCTCCCTTAAGAATTTATAAGCCTAGTTAAAATGTAGAACTCTTTTATAACATTTAATGTGAATCTAATGATTATACTACTAAAATTTTTGGTCTCTTGTCTACACTCTTATTCACAAATAACATGCTTTTGTGATTTTCTTTTATTTCATTTTCTTATTTTACATCTTAGGGACCCAAATGTTTAGATGTGCTATATCTTCTATTTCTTGATTTGGGAAAATACAGTGTAAATGGAAAGTAATCACATTAGTAATGTGAAGATTTATAAAATACAGAAAATTAAGATGTGCTAAAATCAGGGTTACATATGGGAAGTAACATTATAAAATATTAAATAAAATATAAATATTAACATTTCAAATGTTTACCACTTGGAAAGTTGTGATTTGTAAATTTTCCAATATTAAGAGTAAACACATAACTAAGTAGTAATATTTGTTTCTTAAATGAGTACTAGATCAAGGAAAATAATCTTGCTAATAAGTAAACAGTCTTATTTAGTGATTGTTCAGTTGCTATCATTATCTCTCTGTGAATATAATAATTATTCAAGGGCAGTATTTCACTGATAACCTATTTCTGGCATGAGGATTGTATCTGCACTCAGCATAAGACCCTCCACCAGTGATCCATTATCCTCACCTTCCATTAGATACACAAAGGCGGATCTGGGCAGAGCTACAGAATGCTGCCTTTGGGGTGCAGGCCTAGTAGGTCACTCCCAACTCAGCTCATGCTTCTCTAGTTACTGGGTTTCCCGCTCCTGGAAAAAGGAACTGTTGTAGAAGGACCCAGCCACTGACTTCCACTACAGGGACATTGCTTCACCGGGTCAACTTTCTCTGGGTAAACTGAGTCAGAGACTGGGTGATCTCCCTGTTGCTTAAAATTGTATTCTGCCTTCATTACCAGCATGAGGGGTGAGATACACCCTATTTTAAATTTTTCTGCCCAGGGAACATATGGTATCTTTCCTTCCCTTACAGGAAGATATATAATACAGTAAGCAAAAATGAATCAGGAATAGATGCCAATTCTAAGAGAGACATCACATGAGACACTTATCACTGAATGCACTTTTGCTTTTAAACTCTGGTCCCTCCATACAGAGTGGTAGAAATTCAATTCACATGGATCCCACACACACACCCTGAGTGATGAAAAGCTATGATTAACATCAAAAATGGTGGTTGGGTTTTTTTTTGTTGCTGTTATTGTTGTTCATTTTTAATTTAAAGAAATAGTAAAAAACAAAGGAAAATTCTGGGTTCCTTGCTATAAAACTGCCATAACTCTACTGTAGAAAGTCCCAAGAGCTAAGGGGAACCATATAACTAATAAAGCTCCCCCAGCAGTGATGGCTGCCACTATTACTGTCATGTCCATGAGAATGTCGGGACTGAAACAAGTCCAGAGTTACTGCATTAGTTGATTTTCTTAAATTCTCTGAAATTTTTAAAAGCACCAAGGGAACCATCATTTAATGGAACATATAGATTTGTGGCAAAAGAAGAACATTACATAATATTCCATCTAGACATAAACTTTGTGAGGGTTTTTATGTGTTACATGCGCAGTATTTAGAAAATGGTAATATGAGATCACTAAATAAATATTTACTAAATGAAAGAGTGAGAGGAACGCAATGTAACCTTAGGATATCAAATTCAATAAAAAAAAAATCCAAACACTAAAAGACAGTTTTCAAAATGTAAAGACTATTACTAGCTTCCCCCAACAGCTGGCTTATGTCAGATAATTTTTAATACATATAAACATACATGAGAATTCCAATAGGTTGTTGATATTTTAATCATGTAAAATATGTTACAAAAAGTGAAACATTATCATATTTTTAATATACATTCTGGACAAATCCTAGTGCTGAACATCTTATTATAGGTAATTTTTCATTACTGCTTGTTGTCTCAGAGAACCTACTCTAAAAAATATAAGAATGTACTAAACATTAAATATAATTTACATGGAAACCACTTAAATATGGAACACAGGATTATGACAGGTGGAAGTATAATTTTGCTACTTCTATAGAAGTTAAATAGTATTAATTGATAGCTGTGTTTGGGTGGCAAAAATGACAAGAAATAGGCCTACTCCACTGGGCTACGACAGCTTGGGGGAATTGGGAGTGGCTCGTATATTTTTTTCCAGGTGGTTACTAAGAGAATTAACCAGAAGTACAACTTGAACCAGAATTTGTAGGCCGAAATGAAACAGGAACATTATTTTCAAAGGCCACTTCCAGAGATCTTTGGTAGACAGACCTTACATAGTAAAACAGCCCCAGCTCCTCCTTGTTTTGCAGTACATGCCACACAGCTACTATTCCCAATGCCTGGCCAAGCTGATAAAAAGCAGCCACGAGTGCATTCATCCCCTGTTTTGGCTGCATGCTCACAGAAGCAGATACCGAAGGGGGCAACAGGTTTTAGCAATGTGACAGCAGGCAGTCATGATGCTGCCGCCACTCTGGCCACTCTGGCTGGGATTCCCAGATCTCCTTGTCAGCTATGATGATGCCCACTCATCAGAGTAGTAGGTGCAGCAAGTGGCTAATTCTGTCTGATCCTCAGTCCTTGTCTTTCAAATTGTCACTTCTCTAGCTTACCCTCATTTGTGTAAATCACTTAAAAACTGAAAATTGTGTTCTCATCAAAATTAGCATGCACTCTGCTTCCATAACTGAAAACTAATATAGTGATTCTTTGATTGAGTTATTAATAATGAAATGAGTAACAACATCCCTTAAAGATGGGTAAGATAATATTCAACTAATGATAATCTGCATTTCTTAAAAGATATAGCTTACTGTCTTGTACCAGTCTGATATTTAAGCTAACATTTTTGTGGCTGGTGATGGTGGCACCATTAGAGCTTTTTTTTTTCCCAAGAATAATAGTGTTTAATAAAAGATAGTTTCTTTGCCCTTTTGATGTGCTTAACATAAATTTTTGTGTGACAATAGTTAAGACAAATAAGGAGTGAAACTACGCAGTATGATGCATGAATGCAAAATTTACAATTCATATAAATAGATACAATTCCCCTTAAATAAACCTTTTTGAAAAATTGTATTTAAAAAACAGACCTTTTCTTTTCAGTGTATCGTACATTGCATGCTTTTAGCTGGTGCGGAGCTTTACAACTCAAGAGTGTCTCGGCTTTCAGTTGTACATAAACCTGAAGCACCCTAATTTTGGACTAGCAGGCAGCAGATTCAACAAAATTCAAAGTACCAACAACAGACTGAATGCAGGGCACATCTGTAAACATGTTATACACTTTCAAATTACAACCATAAGGCCAGTGCAAGGAAGGTGAGATTTAGGGAGGCCACTCTGAGATCTGCTCTCCCCAAGTCCTGCTTGGGCCCAATCTGTTGGACCCAGTAGTGACACCCTCCCCTGCCAGCACTACCAATGCTCCATCACAAGAATGGTACCCGTGTGGGCACCCCTGAAACATGCCCCCCGCCAAGAACTCCTGATTTCACCAGGCCTTGGACCCACTCTGCAGAGGCATAGGTGTTTATAAAGGGTATTTTTCTGAGCTCCCAACTTTGAACATCTTTAAAGAAAAGGCAGAGGAAACCTGTAGTATATATGTGTGTAGCTCAACCCTGCAGCAGGCCGGGGAACTTAATGTGGGCCTTGGGACCTGAGGTCTGCCATCAGCTAGCTGAGATCAGGAGACTTGGTTCTGCACATGGCTGTGCACATTGTATATTATGACAGCAGATATATAGTCTGAAAGAGGCCCTACAAATTTATTTTTTTCTTTCTTTTCCACATTCCACTCTGCAAATTCTTTCTTTTTTCTGTCCTTTTCTCGAACTTAGTCTCTTACTCCACCATATTAGCCCTCATCTCCCTTTCTATTCCTGCTCCTTCCCTAACTTAGATTTCTTCTTTTATCATTTTTTAATTTTTTCATTATGTTCTTTTCTTCTGTCATTTTACCTCACTCAAGGGTCAATAGTTTCAAGGGAAAGTGAGCCCCTATTACTGTTAAGGGGATATATTCTTGTCCTTATACTTGCATTCTGTCTATTCCTTTTTAATTTAACAGTTTCCTAAAGATTCTGTGGTCATTCTATGTCCTTTGGCTTCACTGGAAACCTTCTCCAATTCTTTTACTTATGTACTCCTCTCAAGATGCTACATTGAAACGTTTCTTCACTGAAAACATATTTTGGGCTGCTTCTTGATTTTAATTTAATTCACATGGTTTGAAGGTGATAGATTAATGACAACCACAAGTGGTCAATTTACAAGTTGTGCTTGATACTATTGTGTTGCTGATTGTATCAACTGGGATGAAGGATTGTGATTGATTTCAAGAGTTGTTTTCTCTCATATTATGAAAATGAGAAAGTCTGTGAGTCATTAGAGACTCAAAAGCTAAAGTGCAACTATATCAGGAAGAATTCATAACTCAGAAATTAAATCAAGGGCAACCCAAAAACAAAAATAATGAGAAAACACTTAAGCAAGACACAAAGACAGACTTCCAGTTCACCAATGACAAACAGTAAGGCAAAGGAGGATGAAAAGTCTGATAGTGAACCACCAGGACACGCAGAACACACAGCACAGGAAGTAACAAAACAGATCAATCAGGCTAAAAAAAAATTCAAAACAGAAATAATTTCCCAGAAAACCATAGAGATGGTGAGCAAAATGAAAGACATAATTCAAGACTGTACAACAGAAATTGACAAAGACATACATGAGCTCAGGACCATGATAGAAGCCATGAAGGCCTAGCATAAGAAAGAAATGGAAACAATGAATGCCCAACATAGAAAAGAAATGGAATCCAAAAAACAGATTCAAACAAATATCCAGGAGAGTAAAAACTGTATTGAAAATGTTCACAACAGAATAAAAGAATGCAAATATATAATCTCAGATATAGAAGACAGTACTGCAGTCAGTGATGGTGAAAAGAGAGGTCTCTTAAAAATAGTAAGGGAGGGAGGGAAGGGAAAAAATAGTAAGGGATCATGATAAATCTATCCAAAAATCCCTAGATGATGCAAAGAAGAATAAAGTAAGACTGATAGGAATCCACGAGGCAGCAGGAGAAAATACAAATGACTTAAAAAAAGATGCTCACAGAATTAATGACAGAAATATTTCCAAATAGAGGGGAAGGATTTGACATACCGATAAGTGAGGCATATAGGACTCCAACTAGTCACATCAAAAAAAAAAAAATGTACACCTAGACATATAATAATCAAGATCCCACAAACCCAACAGAAGAACAAAATACTACAAGCAGTAAGAGAAAAAAAAAAAACAAATCACATGCAAAGGAAAGCCCATCAGAATCACAACAGACTCTTCAACACAAACCCTCAAGTCAAGGGGAGCCTGGAGTGAGGCATTTCAATTCCTAAAAGAAAACAACTTCTAACCTAGACTGATGTATCCTGAAAAACTCTCTTTCAAAATGGATGGGGAAATAAGATACTTCCATGACAAAGGACACCTGCCAAACCTCATGAATACCAAACCAGCACTACAGGGAATTCTAAACAATATCCCAGAAATAGACAATGAAGGTCACAATACCATGAGGCCCAACAGAGCAAAACAAATAAGCATGACAAAAAACTGAAAGGAGACAGCAAAAAACTAATGAGTCAACAAAAGGACAATAACATGACAATAATAAGTCAGTATATATCAGTTATAACCATCAATGTCAATGGCCTCAATTCACCCATCAAGAGAAATAGACTTACAGAATGGATTAAGAAGCAAAATTCAACAATATGTTGTATACAAGAAACACATCTAGTGCAAAAAGAAGCCATAGACTGAAAGTGAAAGGATGGAAAACAATTCTTCATGTGTCAGGAGCCCATAAAAAAACAGGGGCAGCAATCTTATTTGCAGACAATGTAAATTTCAAACCAAAACAGATTAAAAGAGACAAAGAAGGCCACTACATCCTTGTAAAGGGAACAAGTCAAGAGGAAGAGATAACACTCATAAACATATATGCACCAAATATTAATGTCCATAATTATATGAGAAAAATATTAAGTAACATCAAACAGCAAAGAAGCACTAATACTATTGTAGTGGGGGATATAAATACCCCACTATCACAAATAGACAGATCATCTAGGTAAAAAATCAACAATGAAATACTAGAACAGAATCAAGCTTTTGAATAGACGTCTATAGAGTGTTCCACCCCACAAAATCAGAATATACATTCTTTTGGGCTGCACATGGGTCATTGTCCAAGATAGACCACATATTACCTCACAGAACAGGTTTGAATAAATGAAAAAGGATCAAAGTTATTCCCTGTATATTATCAGATCATAGGGCAATCAAGCTGGAGATCAATAGCATAAGAAACTGTAGGAACTTCACAAACACATGGACATTGAGCAATACTCTCCTGAACATTCAATGGATCACAGAGGAAACTGAAGAAGAAATCAGACATTTTTTTTAACAAATAAATGAAAATGCCAGTACAACATACATGAATCTATGGAACACAATGAAAGCAGTTCTACATGAAAAATTCATAGCACTGACTGCCCACACTAAGAAAACAGAGTGAGATCAAATAAACAATCTAATGATGAATCTTACACTCCTAGAAAAACAAGAGCAAGAAAAACCGAAAGCTCAAACAAGAGAGGAAACTATAGAGATTAGAGTAGAAATCAATGCAATGGAAACTAAGAAAATGATACAAAAAATAAATGAGACAAAGAGTTGGTTTTTTAAAAGAATAAAGAAAATTTATATACCCTTAGGTAACCTTACCAAAAAAAGGAAAGAAAAGGCTCAGATCCATGCAATCAGGAATGAAAAAGACAAAGTTACAACAGATCCAACAGAAATCCAGAGGATCATTAATACCTACTTTGAGAATCTGTACTCTAACAAAATAGAAAACACAGAATAAATGGAAACATTTCTAGATACATACGAATTACCAAAGTACAACAAAGAAGATAAAAACATTTTAAACACCCCAATTACAATCAGTGAAATTGAAAATGTAATTAAAAATTTACCAACATAGAAAAGCCCAGGTCCTGATGGACTCACTGCTGAACTTTACAAGACATTTAAAGAAGAACTACTGTCATTACTCTTCAAACTTTTCAATTAAATTGAAAGGGAAGTAATCCTTCCAAATGCATTCATGGAAGCAAGTATCACTTTGATTCCCAAACCAGGGAAAGACCCAACCAAAAAATAATACTACAGACCAATCTCCTTAATGAATATAGATGCAAAAAGCTTTAATAAGATACTAGCAAACAGATTATAGTGGATCATCAAGAAGATCATACCTCCTGAACAAGTCAGATTTATTCCAGGAGTGCAAGGATGGTTCAACATGCATAAATCAATAAATGTAATACACTATATTAACAAAGTCAAGGACAAGAACTACATGATCCTCTCAATAGATGCAGAAAAAGCATTTGACAAAATTCAACACCCATTCATGATAAAAGACCTGCAAAAATTGGAATAGATGTTCTATATCTCAACTTAAGAAAGGCTATCTATGTAAAGCCAACAGCCAACATCATATTAAATGGCCAAAAACTGAAAACCTTCACATTAAAATCAGGAACAAAACAAGGATGCCCACTATCACCACTCCTCTTCCTTATAGTTCTGGAAACATTAGCCATAGCAATCAGACAAGAGAAAGAAATTGAAGCAATAAAGATAGGAAAGGAAGAAGTTAAGCTGTCATTATTTGCTAATGATTTGATACTTTACATTGTAGACCCAAAAAACTCCACCAGAAGACTTCTAGATTTAATTGACACTTTTAGCAGAATAGCTGGATACAAGGCCAACACCCAAAAATCAAGAGCCTTCTTGTACACAAATAACAGAGTCACTGAGAGAGAAATTAGGGAAACAATTCCTTTCACAATAGCATCCAAAACAATGAAGTATCTAGGAATCAGTCTAACAAAAGAAACAAAAGACTTCTACACTGAAAACTACAGCACTCTGAAAAAAGAGGAGAGGTCAAAGAGGACATAAGAACATGGAATGTTATCCCCTGCTCGTGGGTAGGAAAAATCAATATAGTGAAAATGGTCATACTACCAAAACTTCTATATAGATTCAATGCAATGCTGACTGAAATTCCAACACTATATTTCACAGAACAAGAAAAAATAATCCAAAAATCCATTTGAAACCAGAAGCGACCTAGAATAGCAAAAGCCATCCTAGGCAACAGAGACATAGCAGCGGGTATAACAATTTCCAATTTGAAACTGTACCACAAATCCACTGTGATAAAAACAGCATGGTACTGGCAAAGTAACAGACCTGAGGATCAGTGGAACAGATTGAAAGACACAAAAATACCTCCAGATGTACTCAGCTGCTTCAACTTTGACAAAGGCTCTGACCATCCCCAGTGGAGGAAAGATAGCCTCTTTAATAAACAGTGTTGGAAAAACTGGATCTCAACCTGCCAAAGATTAAAACTAGACCGTTATCTTTCACCATGCAATAAATTAAAAATCCAAGTGGAATAAAGATTTAAATATTAAAACAGAATCACTAAACTTTCTGGAAGATAAGTTAGGCAGAACTGTTGAAGACTTTGGCTTAGGAAAATACTTTAGGAACAAATCCTCAGTAGCACAGGAATTAGCAGAAAAAAAAATCAAAAATTGCAATCTCATCTTATTAAAAAGATTCTGCACTACAAAAGACACCATCAACAGAACTAAGAGAAAGCCTACAATGTGCAAAAAATTTTTACCAGCTGCTCCTCAAAGGACTCTTATCTAGAATATATAAAGAACTCAAAACAATCAGCCCCCAAATATAAAGACACGGTTCAAAAATGGGCATCTGAAATGAACAGACATTTCTCCAAGAAGTAAAACAGCAAGTAAATATATGAAAAAAATGTTCCACATCACTGATCATTCGAGAGATGCTGATGAAAACAACACTGAGATTCCACCTTCCCCCACAAAGAATGACTACTATAAAGAAATCAAACAATAACAAATGTTGGCAGGGTTGTGGGGAGAAAGGAACCCTTCTCCATTGTTGGTGGAATGCAGACTGTTGCAACCTGTATGGAAATCAATATGGAGATACCTCAAAGAGCTGGGACTAGAGGTTCCATTAGACCCAGCCATCCCTCTACTGGGTATCTTTCCAAAACAATTAAAAAAATCGTATCACAGTGACACATGAACACCTATATTTATAGCAGCACAGTTTGTAATAGCTAAAACTTGGAAACTGCCCATTTGCCCATCATTTGGAAACTGGATAAAGAAGATGGGTTTTTTATTTTATATAAAATGGAATACTACTCAGCCATAAAGAATGAGAAATTAAGAGTTATTCATAGGAAAATGGATGCATATTGAGGATATACTCCTAAGTGAAGTAAATAAGTCACACATGTGTAAATACTGAATAGTTTCTCTGGTGTGAACAAACTATAAGAGTACATAAGATACTAATGAGATAATTGACAATATGAGATTGGAAGAAAAGGGCTAAAGGTGTAGGGAAAGTGGGAAGGGTAAGGGAAAGATAATAAGGGAAAAGAAAAAATAGGAGAAAATGAAAAATTGGAAATAAAGTGTTTGTAAATGGGGAGGTGAGGAGGGGATGAAAAGAGGGCAGGGACAAGGGGAAAAATGAGAACCAAGACCTGTCATATAAAGGTACAATATCCCAATAATGAATGTAACATTACTATATTCCTAAAATGTACCAATAAACTTAATTTAAAAAAAAATAAATAAATTACTGCATCGGGGGCTGGGGATTTAGCTCAGTGTTTCTGGGGACTGCCTTACAAGCATAAAGACTTTAGTTCAATCCCCAGTACCAACAAATAAATTAATTAATTAATTAATTACGACATCAGGAAAAGTGATATAGTTTACAGCCAAAATAAAGTTATCAGAAACTGGCCCACCACACGTTTCTAACCCTGGATGGATCCAATAACATATATAGATATAGATTCCACCGATATAGATACAGGAGTTCTTTTGCCATTGAATGGAATTGGCAATAGATGCTTAGACGTTTTGCGCAACACAGAAATCCAAACCAATAATACACACACACAGACACACACACAGACACACACACAGACACACACACACACACACACACATATATTTGTCCTGCTCTTAACATTGAGTTCGACTGCTTCTTTCATGCAGTAATTGTTAATCAACAGAACAAGAAAATTCATCCACACTATAGTCACTGAAAACTGGATGCTTCTTAAGCAAAAAGAGCAAAAGAACTACTTAAATTCTCTGAAAATAACCCTAGGGGATCTACTGTGCTTTTATAAGATGACTCCACTTCTATAAAATTGTTCAGCTATTTCAACCTATATCTGCACACATAGATACTGTAATTTGTGTGTGTGTTTTGTGTTTGTGTGAATTCTACATTGTCAGGGCACAGAACTCATTATTATGCTGCTAACATCACCCAATGATCAACTGGGCACTTAGTTTTTTCACACACACAAAATATTCATTTTCACCTGCTTTGTGCTTGCTGCAGTGTAATGGGATAACACTGTATGGATAAAACAGAGCTAATGTTCTTTATGCAAAAGAAAACTTCCAGAATTTTACATTATTTTCCTTAAAAAATCTATTTTGTTCTAGTAATAATATATATTTATTAAGATATAGTTAGAAGCTATTAAGCTCAAAAATTTAGTTTTCCTGAAAATATACCTCCTATAAGTAGAATTCTTTAATTCCTTGCAGGCTAAAAACATGAAGTTTCAATTGTCATACTTTGTCACTCAGATTTTGCATATCCCTTTCTTTCCTCCTGAACTCCTTTCCCTGAGTGTTCATGGAAATAAGTGTGCACTGATGCCTTGTTTACATTTGATGACTTAATTTATAATTGTGACTTCTAAAGTGAATTTGTAACAATCTGTCCATAGATACTTATTTGTATACATTTGCATACAGATTTTTGTTTTATCTTGTAAATGTTTGTATACTTAGAAGGATATAGGGGAAAGTTAATAACAAAAATTAAAAGGCACAAATGGTTTAATAAAATTCAACCAGAAATATTGGATGAAAATAGAACTGCAAGCAATCAATTTATCCTACCATCACTGGGAAGGAGTATTTAGAAACAGTAAATCAAAATTCTGTCTTACCTTAATGAATGCAAATGAAATGAAAAAATACAGTCACTCAATAAACCAATGGGGACATATTAAGTATTGTCAATGTTGCACCTCAAAACAATGAAATACAATCACATTTTTGTTATGTATTTACATAATACATACTTTTTTATTTTATAAAAATTACAACACAGACATATGTGTTCAATGTTGTTTGCTTAAACAAAAGTAGCATAAAAATTCAGAATGATATATATACATAATTTGTTTGCAAATACACAGCAAATGCTTACTATGTACTATTTTCTTAGGCATTTGTGTGTATGTCTCTTGAGATATATGAGCACAAAAAATGAGAAGATCCTTTTGCTTCAAGTGTTTATATTCCAGAAAGGAAAAGTGCGGATAATATAACATGGAGAAAAAAATATGTAGAAGAGAATAAAGACACTATACTACCTGATAGTTCTGTTGAATTTGTAATATTAGACTAGCATAGATAGACAATATAGAAAATGAGGGATTTGAACAAAAACTTGAAGGCAGCTGGATAAATGGGTATCAGGTAACCAGCATTTTAGTTAGAGGGAATGACCAGAACATAGGAATAAGCCATACAAATTCCAGAAGAAGCAGAAGGAACTATGAAAGAATAAGGGGAAGAGTGGAAAAGTGCAGGTAAAAAATATGAAAAATAAGGGGGTACAGTTCATGAACCCTGGAATTATCTTCTGTATCAAATGAGCACTCATTGTCTTTGAACAAAGACGTGACATGTTACAATGTATTTTAAAAAGAGGACATATTCTCTTGAGGTTAATCTTTAGAGGGCTAGAATTAGTAACTTAGGTAAGCAATTACTCCCAGAATAATGGTGAGAACCATAGAACTGAGGAGATCTGGACTTCTTTGCATATGCATGGGATATAGAGCCAATGGGACTTCCTAGCAGATTAGATATGTTAGAGAAGAAGAGGACATAAAAGAGTTTGATTGAGAAATTTTAGCTTAAGTAAAATGAAACATGTCTTCAGACTGAGCATATTTGAGAGCAAAGACCAAAATTGCATATTTATATGTGAATTTGAGAGGCCATTAAGAATCGAAATGAATCTACAAAAAAAAAAAAAGAAGTACAAGCGATTAGATTTTGGGCACATTCAGCTTGGAAATATATATGTTAGAGTTTTTAGCATGTCAAGTTTAAAACAATGAACTTGGATAAATTCACTTTGGGAGTGCGTGTGAATAGGAGAGCACTAAAGATACAGCAACACTAAAGGAGAAAAGGAAGAACCCAGAGAATGATACTGTGAAGGGTGTACTAGTAATGGAAAAGATAAAACCAAAGGCATGTGGGTATCTGGGATTCCAAATTTAAAAATTTTATTGAGGAGGACAAGTAATTAACTGGGTCAAATAGTCATTAAGTAATTTGAAGTTAAAGAATAGTCTAACATACATTCATTCATTTATGAATTGCTGGGACATTTCTTGAAAAAATACCAAGAAACTGCTCGTAGTATCTCTGGGAAGTGATATAGAAGGTGCGTAGATAGTGGGTGAGTAGAAAGAGAGATTTCAGTTTAGCACATTTATCCATAACTGAATTTCGTTGCAATAAGCAAGTGTTGGATATTTAAAAATATAAAATTATACTTTAAAATAGTAATATTTATTTGATAAAAATACATCAGATCAAAACTGATGAAAGTCCCAGATTATATTGAGGGGGGATCCTCAAACAGCATCTAAGAATGTGAAAATGTAATGGAATCCCAAACCAAAAGCTATTAGTCATTTCTTGGATTTAACTTTAACTCCAGATGGCTTTTTAAAAAATATAAACTTGTTACTTGAAATGGATAATGTTAAGTAATCTCCAAAGTATTTTAAGTGGCAGATGGCTAAAATTATTACATATGTTCCTCTACTTAGAATGGGGTTACATGCTCATAAACCATTCTAAATTGGTAACATCGCAAGTCAAAAATTCATTCAAAACATATAATTTACTAAAGATCAAAATTCAGAACAGTAAACTATGGACTGACAATTGTTTACCCTCGTGGTTGTATAGCTGAGTGGGATCTGTGCCTCACTATAAATTCCCAACATCTTAAAAGAATATTGTACAGCATATTCTTGGATGGAGAAAAGATCAAAATTCAATGTGCAATTTCTATTGAATGGATATGGCTTTTTCACCATCTGAAAGTTAAAAGTTGGTAAATCCAACCATCAAAGACCATCTGTGTATGTACGTACACAACTGTACACAGATACGAGAAATGAAGTTCTGCTCTTTGGCCATTGTTGGCACGAGGTACTGAGAGGAGGACTCCACACTCCCAGGAAGGGCTGCTCATGAAAGATAAGACCCCCGTGAGTCCTTCGCATAGAGACATTGAATGTGATTGATCATTAAAGGGACTGCATAGGAGATGCCAGAGCATAAGCCTAGTGATTGACGAAGGAAAGGGATTAAGGACAGGCCCACCTACTTTACAGGTCAAGGTATGCGGCAAGTCAGGAACGGGGCAGGATAGCTCTGGAGACACAATTGATGAGGAATGTATCAGCCCACAAACTAAAAACAAGACCATAATAAAATTGGAAATGTTAAAAATGAACGATTTTACTAAGGATGAGAGACTAAGTTGAAGATACTCCCAGAAATAAAGTTGAGGAACGGATACTATGAGAGGATTTGATATTTTTATAATTAGTCACCAGATACAAACTCTTTTTTCTCTTTGTAAAATCTATTTTATACTGTGAATAAAAAGTCAATTGCCACCATAGTCTCTGTTGTTCTTGTTTTTTTGTTTGTGGGGTGTGTGTGTGTGTGTGTGTGTGTGTGTGGTACTGGGATTTGAACCCAGGGCCTCCACACTGAGCTACATTTCTAAACCTTATTAATTAATTAATTAATTCATTCATTATTTTGATACAGGCTCTTGCTAAGTCACGAAGTTGGCCAAACTAGGATGGAACATGTTATCCCCCTCCCTCAGCCTCTGAAACTGTGAGGGTTACCTTTTATATATTTATATCTGTTTTTATTTTCTTAATTTTTATTATGGAAAGATACGTTATTTTTAGGAGGAAGGGATTCATTTTTTTCAACAAAACTTTGTCTTTACCTTTCAAATATAAAATTATCTCTTTATTTTCATGGAGTTTGAAATTTTTCTTGGCATTAAAGAATGGAAGAGAAAATCCATTTACAAAAATTGGTTAAGTAACCATTAATGAAAATGTATTGGCTCTGGGTTAAAGTTATTAATCATAGCCTTGTGACTTGCAAGCAAAATATAATCATTTTTCAGGGTAGTTCTCTGTGAATCCACAATACTGGAGATTTTTTTCCCAAATCTATTTGTAAAAACACTCATAACTTACCAGTTCTCTGTGGTGACGTGAACTAATGGACCATCTTTAAATAAATTCACTTGCAGAACTAGAATGTGGCACAATGTTCTCTTTCTCTGTGGTGCTGGGAAATGAGCATCAAACACACAAGGACTCACTATTCTTCACCTCCCCCACCGTTGTCATTTCTACACTGTAAATCATAGAGTAAGAACAAATGAAGTTGTTTTCCTCCTGTCATTCATATTTCATGGCTTTCTCTATAGTGTGGAAGTAATTCATTCTTAGGAAGGATTAATGCCAAAAGTGTTTACTGCCATCTAGGAGAAACATTTAGTTAGCTTTAGAGATCTTGTCAAGAAAGTTGTTTTTCACATTTCTGTGTGTGTGTGTGTACGCACATACATACAGGGGTGATGAGTGTGAAATGTGAAGGCATTAGAAAAATGCTTTGCAAAGCGTTTGAAATGTTTCCCAGTATATTTTAATTTTCAAGACATCTTAGTACAGAGCTGCGCCTCTAACGAGACCGTGTGGAGTTAAAGAAAGCAGACCTTTGAAGGAGTCAGTCACCATGCTAGCACTAGGACGAAGACTATCTGGCTGCCTAACAGATGGGTAAGCGATGCACTATTAAAACATGATTGGATTTAATGTGCATCAACACTGTCCTAAAGTAGGTGTGTATGCCTGGTGTATCTCTGTGTATGATGCATGAAGAAACAAGGGTAATGGATACAAGGAAATGCAATTATAATGATATACAATAGAAATGGCCCACGCAGTCTTTTCTTTCATGAAGAGAAGGAAAGAAACAACAAACAAAACACAAAAAAGGGAGTGATACACGGAAGAGAGATGCTTTTCTGTTCAAGAGCCTGCCCAGATGAACTCTGAATAAGCTGATGTTATTTTCACAAGAAAATTGACTCTTAGCTGAAATTCCATGCTCTTGGCAAAAATAATAATTCATCTGCAGTTATCAGGCATAAAGCTTCTTTGGCTTATACTCTAAGGTTTCCTGTGAAAACCTGGAAACTTACAGGAACAAAGAAATGAGCCTGACTCATTATTTGGATGTTATTTCACGACCCATATGAATGTTAGGGATAATAGGCGACGTCACTCACTACAAATCAAACAGTTCCATGATCCACCATTAACCTAAGTGAGCCTACACTTTATTGAAGCAACTCTCTAAATGAAGAGGTCATGGCCTTTGTAAAAGTTCAGAGGTTTGTTAATGTTCCAAGGACTTAGAGAGTATGAAAGGAGACTGCTTGGGCATGTACAAAATCGTAGGTACTTTGGATGGTTCACATCATGCAACATACATATATATATATATATATACATACATACATACATACACACATACATATACTTATATACATATATATACATATATACATAAATATATGCACATATATATATACATATATATATGCACACATACATACATTTCAAAGGATATATAGATAGATGTTTATCTCCTTTGAAATTTAGTTTAAATCGGGAATGCTGAATTTATGACATTATCCTGAATAAATGAGAATAGGAGTCAGATTGAAAGTAGAGGACTCTGTAGAGAGATATTCCACAAGCTCCACAAGAGGAAGTAACTTTCCACTCTTTCATAATGCAATTAACTCCATTAGAGAGGATGAAATTTCGAATACTGTTCAAATTAAGTCAGTGAAGTTAGAAGCAGCAGCAATTCAGTAAGAATTAGCTCTGCCCTTCTGAAGAGAACTATTGAATTAAATCTTGGAAGACTTTAACATTAAGCCATTTAATTGCTACTTTAGGAGCCCTGGACTTTGCATAAACTCAAGTTCAGGTGTTAATACTGATTCTCCTCTGTTCTCTTCAGATAACAAAACTGAATCTCAGAGCCAATTAAGGCAAACCTTTAAAGGCCTTCCTACCCTTTTTTAGTGTATCCTGGGAATTTTATTTTAATTGCAGTCACCATAGGGAATTGGGGACATCAGGCAGTGAGATAGTCATTGAATCCCCAGTAGAAATGATAACTAATACCTGTCCAAATTATTCTGCATTAAATTAAAAAATACCTTTTTATAGGCTAACAGCTAAATGTGTTTTCTCATTCCCTAGTCATTTTAACAGGTTGTTGAGGAACTACATACTAATATTAGGCACATGACATGGCTGGATAATGATTAATACATTAAGCCAAGATAGATAGATATCAACATCTTATGAGAAAAAGTCCTTAATATCACAGTTTTCTCCCTAAAGGTATCCACTATTAACGTGTACTATAAATTATTCAAATTCCTATTATGTGCATGTGTATGTTTAAGAAAATCTGTGTCCATATATTTCTTCATTCGCTGAACACATACTGAGGGTTTGTATGTGTGACTCTCCACAGTGTTTATATTTCACTTTGGAAGACAGTACACAGATGTACTTAACCTTATAAATGGGTTACACCACAATAAACCATCATAAGTTGAAGATATTTTGACTTATATTTTAACACCGAACTTATGGAACACCAGAGTTTAATCACACAGTAAAACATAGAACATGAGTGTCCAATATTTTGCTTGTTTAGGCCACATTGAGTGAGGAGGAATTGTCTTGGGCCCCTTGTAAGATATATAATACATATGCAGTTACATATATGCAACAAAGCATTATGCATATTTAATATAATAATAAGAAAATAGGGCAAGTCCATAGGACACAAGTCATCCCACGTCATAGCTTGCTTTTCTTGGTTTTCACATTATGCTTGTCAAGTATGACAAAAGAGTATCAAAATATGACTAACCTGGGAAAAATTAATAATTTTAAAAACAGTTTATTCTGAATAATATCACTTTTCTAATATCATAAAGTTAAAAGTTAATTTGAAGTATCTGAAGTTGAAGAACCTATAATGAAATATCACGTTATGATATATTATTATGTAAGTCCTATTTAAATAAAAATAAAGAAAGAGAAAGGTAAAGATTCTTCTGGAAAAGAAAGTGTTGTTTACAATGGGTATAGAATGTCACCACAAAGCAATGACAATTAAATAAAAATGTATACAATGGAGAGGGAGGCTAGATGAGTGAGAAATTTGTGTGGCAGGGATTAGCTCAGTCTAATGAATAAAAAGAAAAGAAAAATAAAAGAGTTCAGGCCAGTTTCTGTGTATCATTCATGGAATGTTCTTTGACTCTGCTAACAGGTGGATGGACAGATGCCTGTCACGGGTGAGGCCAGTAGAAAGTGTCAAAGCTTTCAAAGATCTGTTGGAGACTACACCACAATTGCAGATTTGAGAAGGTTCTGGTTGCACAAAAGTGACTGAAGTGGAAGAAGTGACACAAAGTGTGAGTCAAAATATATTCAGTCCATTAAGCTACGAAGCCACCAGGATCCATATTGTGCTGGATGTGGGGAAGGCGGAGTTTGGGAAACAAGATCTCAGAAGTGACCCGATGGTCTGGGGGCATTGATGGATAACTCTGTAAAGTGTGGAGGTGAAGACTTAAAAGTGAGTATATTTAAATTGCAGTGAGCGTGAGCAAAATACCAAGAGTTTAGTTTGAACAAGTTGTGTTTTAAATAGCTATCAGGTGTATGAGAGGACATATCAAACAGACATTGTGAGATTGAATTTGATACTCATCACAAGGACCAGAGATGAAGATGCAGTTTTAGAAACACTGCCATAACATTTAAACTCATGCCCCTAGGGGAGGTAACCTCTTCAGGGAGATAAGTCTGACTACATTTGTGACAGGTTCTCAAGGTAACAACAGCTGTCCTGTATGTATCTGAAAAAAAAAAAAAAAAAGGATTCAGCAAAGGAGAATTAGAAAAAAGACTGTGAAAGAAGAATGAAATTAGAAAGTGATTAAAAACACACAAAAGTATTTCTGTTAAAAAAATAAGTTGTAATTTCTGAATTTAGAGATTTCATGTACAGTACTAAATTTTTTCCCCAAAATTCTTTAACTACACTTAAAACACTATGAGTTTGGAATTTGGGGACAGTGTAATGAATGTTGAATATCCCAGCTCTTAAATTTTGTTTGTTGAAAAGTAACACCCACTTATCAACATGTGGCAGAAAGTATGTATAAACTTAAGGGCTGGAGCAGCAGCTCACATAACACTTATTTTCATTTTTACCCTTATTTCTGTAATCACAAGTGTTAGTATTTAAAGATGCACCATAAGCATTTAAAGATTGTTATTTTTAAAAAGTGTGAAATGTTGAATGTAGTCGAGAATAAGTATCTCAGTAATGCAGATAAAATTTTCTCTTTCACTTAGTATATGAACAGCAGTTCTTAGATGTATAAGATTACTTGACAGAACTTAATTACTGTCACAAATCTAAAATTCTCATACTCCTCTTTCTTACATTAAATTTTGATAACGGTTATTTACTTCTAATAGGAAGTTAAATATAGATATTGGATATCAATTAAGAAAAGTCGATCTAAGATACTTTTACTGTAGATAATGGTATGGTTTATATCTAGATGTCCCCCCAAAGCCTCATCCACTCAGGGATGAGACTTTCGAGAGGTAACTGGAACGTTGGGGTGTGACACTGGATCGTGGGCGTGTGACACTGGATTTGTCCACTCATGGTTTATAGTTAGAGGCTATGTTGAGAAGTGAAACCTGGTGAGAGGAGGGAGATCACTGAAGGCACAACCTGGAGATACAGAGAGATACACATAGAGATATCCCACTGGCCCGGGGCACTTGCTGCTTTTTCTCTGCCATACCACGGACTGTTTCTCCTCCATGACGCCCCTCTGCCATCCTGCTCTGCCTTGGATCCAGCCAACTACGGACTGAAACCTCTACAAACTATAAACTAGAGTAAATCTTTTCTCCTTTAACTTGTGGGTATTGAGCATTTTCTCCCAACAAGAAAATAACTAATCTGTGATAATTCTGAGTTTCCCATTCTTGCCTAAGTAAAAACATAACTTATTGTCTTGCCAAAAGCGTCTTCTCCATTTTTCACTCAGGATCCTGTCTCTCGTCATTGGGGAAGTGTGGAATTTCAGGAAAATTTGATTTTGAAATTTGTTTGCAGTCTATGGCCATACCACACTGAACGCACCCGGTCTCCTCTGAAATCTGTTCGCATTCATTCCTTGGAGGAATGGAAACCCTGCATGGATATTGACTCCCAAAGTTGTAGGAGGACACTTCACTTGGACTAGTCATACTTTGCTTAAGGACAGGCATGCATTTAGAGAAAGCATCTAGGCAAATCTGTTCTTGTGTGCACATCAAAGAGTGTAATTACAGAATTCTAGATGCTACAGGTGAATCACCGGACATGCCCTTGTCCTCAAACGAGAGATGCGGAAATTATGGGATGAAGCCACTCTGCATAAGGCAGCATAATGTTTTACACCATAGCATTTTAAACGAGTAAATTAAGTATGATTTAAAATAAAAATAGGATATATATAGCATTGTGGAGCCACCACTGTACATGCAGACCATCATCGACTGAAATATCACTTTGTAACTACAGGACTGTATTATCGTCTTGTATTCCAGCCATTCCTATAGTCTCCTCTCGGAAGTAATTTTAAATTCAGCATAACCTTTAGTGCTAATGACAATACTGTTTTACCAATCAGAAAGCATTTGGACTTTTTTGTTTTTTTGTTTGTTTTGTACTGAGGATTGAACTTGGGCCCTTGCACTTGTGAAGCAGGCGGTAGAACCACTAAGCTAAGTCCCTGGCCCTGCATTTGGACTTTATGTTTTTTTGTTGTTGTTGTGGTGGTGGTTTTTTATTTTTTTGGTTTTTTGAGACAGGGTCTCCCTACATAGTTGAGACTGACCTGGAACTCACTATGTAGCCCAGGCTGGTCTCAAACTCACAACGATCCTCCTGCCTCAGCCTCCCAAGTGCTGGGATTACAAGCTTGCGCCACTATGCCCGGCTTGAACTTTTAAAAATTACATCCACAAGTATTATTTGGATAATTTAATTATCACATTTTGGGTGATTGTGTTCTGACAGTTTTTCATTTTGTTCAAGTTATTATTTAATAGACATTGAAATATTAGATAAAACTATTCAATATTTGGTTTTTAAATGCTAGACAGTTGGCTTTATCAAAGTTAATCACATATTCTAAATGTATACCTACCTATGTGATGGATATATTAAATTTTTCCTTTGCTAAGACCTTGGTTCATCCCATTTCCCTTTCTGTTAATAACCACCTTCTGGCCAAAGATTCCATTTAATCTAGTCAGGTATGCAGGTTTCCATTTAAAAAAAACTACTTACTATAAATTTTCCTTGAGCCTATAGTCACTGTTTAGCCATCTCAAAGTATCTCCATTTTGCTGCTTCCAAACCTTTTGAGTCTCAATCTCAACTTTATCGGTTCTTCCAACTACCAGACGCCTCCATGTCTGTCTGTTGAAATAATTCTCATCTAAACAAGCTGATTTTTTTAGATAAGTGGCCCGAGGATGGCTTCCATTCCCAAATACCCCGTAAATATAGTGCTTAACAAATCCTCATGAGTACATTTCATGTCAACCAGTGGGCCAGTGTAGTTATCCACTACAAATACAGCCTTGCAGCCTACCTCACCTTCTACAGACATAGTAGGCTAAAAAAGAAAGACATAACCATTAATGACTATTTTCTGTGGAGAAATATACTACGTAAAGGTAAATCTCTAAGAATAATTACTCACCCACAAATACCCATAGACTTTCTCAAAATACTATTTTACATAATTGAGTGTTTTCGTATAATCATAAAGAAATAAATCGGGACACTCATCTTTATACACAGGGGACTTATGTATACCAATCTTCACAAAAATTAGAATAATAGATTTTTATATGGTACCTTGAGACGTAATTAAATGTATTGAAACTAATGTCCCAGAAAAGTCTGTATTCACAATCCATGTCTCATGTTTGACTGTGTATTTGGTCTTGGAACTAAGTATGTATCATTCAGCATTTGAGTACATCAGTTAGCAGTTAATATGTAACATACGTGTTTTCCTAATGAGGATCTCAGTGTGGAGTCTCATCATGTCCCTTTCCACATCTCTATTCATGAGATGTACATATATTTAGAAGGTAGTTACTTCATTCAAATAACATGTCTCTTTAGACAAGTAACACAAATCCCTTTATAGATCAGTAACAGATATTCTGAGTGTGTTATGAAAGAAAAGTAATGTAAAAAATAAACGAAGCATAGTAAAGATTTAACTTATCCCTTAAAAACATGATCTATAATATAATAGAGTGAAAAAACTTGTATGCAGCTAAATGTATAAAACAGTAATGATATGCTCTGATTTTTTTATAGTTCAACAGGTGCTAATTTAAAAAAAGTGGAAATGATGTTGAATACATGAATAAGTCAGTCCATAAAGCATTTATCCAGGACCTCACAAAATAGATTATGTGGAATTAATCTATTTTTCCATTTTTAATATTTACAACTTTTGCTCTTTCCTAAATATATTATTTTCTCATAATAATGAGCCATTTTGCTATGTGGTACTTAAAAAGAACTTTCAGTAACCATAATTGACCGTCTATACAGGCAGCATTACACATACACATTTTCCTTTTAAAGTTTAGTGATGATATATCACCCTTTTATCATAGTAATTTAGAAAAAATAAAACTGTCTTAAAGTCAACACGATGTTTTTAAAAGCTATTAGTGAAAATTGTCCAGTTATCATGTCTTATGAGTAAATTTTTCCATATAAAAATAATACATTTTCATTTCCTATACAATAATTACAATTACTTTATTTTTCTTGATATTTATTGAACTTATTCCCACAAAGAATTTTTTAAAACAAGATGAGCTACTTTCTACTTAGAATTTAATATAAATATAATCACAAATTCACACTATAAGCTAATTGTTAACTATTGATGTAAAATGGTAACACGTTAATGTAGCTCATAATTGCTTTTTGTAAAGTAATAATTTGTTAGAAGACAAACAGAATGGTATCTTAAATGAGACATCTGAATCATGCTTTTCTTTTGGAAGCATGAAGACATTTACAACAGGGCCCAGCAGTGGGTCATTTTACTACTCAAGTCTTTAGACTTGATATCTTTACTCAAAAGTGTGGCTCACTTCTGAAAAGAAAAATTACTCTGTACATCTTCCTATCGCAAGTGTTAGATAGATTTAATGACAAGACATGAAAATGATATGGTAGTGAAAACACAGTACTACCTCACATTTCACATAAGAACAGTTTAAGCAGAATATTTGCAATTCAGTTTCATCAGCAGGAGTGACTGGATGTGAATCATAAGGCATTTTAACAGACAAAGGTGATTTATATTCTTATCAACCTAAAAATGATAAAGGATTGATTGATTTCAAGCTATATCACAAACTATTACATGAAGTGCGATCTGCCAAAACACCAGATGGAAAAGCATGCTCAGTGCAAGATTGGTTTTGTGATCCACCTCTAAATGATGCAGTCATATTGAGTGAGGTGTGTGTCACACTAACCATTAACAGGGATTTCCCCCATAAACTCAGCATGATTTTTGCTGCAAAAGGATTCAAGACACACCATCCTACATGTAGAACAGATGACAGCCTCTTCTGACAGTACTTCAGCTTTTTCATTGTTTGAGAATTCTCTAAAATGACCAAATCACTAAGCAGATCAACAAGGAAAAAAAAAAAATCTTGGCTTGAAAACTTCCCCCTACTGCTTGGAAGTGGTACCTAGCCATAGAAGTCAAGAATAAAGCAGCTGCAGGATGGTGAAACAACAGAAAATAAAAAGGGGAATTTTTTTTTTTTAATGAAGAAGAGGCTTAACGGCAGGTTAACCAAGGGAGTCAGTCTTTGGGAAAAGGAAAAGGGAAAATATGTTATATTCTGGAATAGGAGTTTCAAGTTAACATTTTAGCTGCTAGAGAAAGAGTCCCTGAACCTTCTTGCTGAGCAGGCATATATCCTCTTCAGTCAAATGAAAGCTCCTATTTTGCATATGGCTGTGCACTTGAGTGCCTAAGACAATTCGTCAATCAACTGCTCCTGATTTGGGAAGAGTCACCATCTGCTTTGCAATTCTGAAGTGATATTCTACTGGAATCAAGGAAATAATTACAACATAAACCTATGCGGTTACATTACTTTCTAAAAATAATATTGAAAAATTAAAAGATTTAAAATTGCTTAGAATAATTTAATAAACTAATGGTGGTATTAAAAAATGAAGACTGGTATTTCTGGGAAACTATGTGCTATTTTGTAAATTTTACAACTGATCAAGTATGCAGTAAAGATTAAACAACAGCAAACTCATACCTACTCGACATGGTTGAATTTTTCCTGCTTTGATTCTGTGTAATGAAATTTAGAACTATAAACATATACTCAGAATGCAATCCATTTACATTTTACCCTCCTCAGCACGCAAGGTAATTTTCTTGCTGAGCAGTTTGTGAATGAGCATCAAAATACCTGATGAGAAATTGAAAATCGCGAAATGGTTACAGAATCAGCCAAAAGTATGTCAGCTGCCTCTCCAGAGGAAACAGAGCAGTGCACAGATCTGTAAGAGGCATCAGGCGCCTTGAAGTACGTAGGTTTTGAAGTCACAGTGACCCCAGCATAGAGAAAATAATAGTAGTAGTATTAAAATTAAGAAAATGTGTTTCAATTACTGATGGTCTCTTTGGGAAAAATGATTTGTTATCATGTCCTTCATCACATTTACTTTCTCCTTAACATGATCATCAAATGAGTAATAACCTTAAGATAATTTTGAAATGCATATTATGTAACTCAGCAGATCTGGTAATCTATAGCTTTGTCACTTGTCCCAGATTACTTTTGCGTCAGGGAACTCAAATGGCTGTGCACGGAGAAGCAGAACATCAAAGCATTTAAATTGTCCGATAGTTGTATTTCTAAATGAACGAAGCTTAACGTTATCGCTGTCAGTGGGGTAGCAAGGGAGGGGGACAGGTATAGAAGCTGTTGAACAAAGCGTTATTTTGTTGCTAAAATCAGATATCGCAAAAAGCAGTTATGAAATAGCCAGGTGAGTGCCCAGGCTGTCTACTTGTTTGCACTTGGAAACCAGCCCTGCTAAGGCGGTGAGCGGTGACAGCCTCTCGCTGCGCTTTCTCCGTAACCTCAGCTCCGAGGACGACAGACTTGTTTGGAACTTACCGAAGTTTCCTAAAGCCAAATAGCGCGCCAGCTCCGGATTCACACGCCGGGTCGGTGCTCAGCCTCCCCGCTGGGCTCCCGACTCCGCCCGGCGCCACTTTATCAATCACGCATGAACGCGTTTGCGCGGGTCCCCCGGAGCGAGCCTGGCACGCTGCAATCCCGACCGCGCGGAAGGCTTACCTGAGGGCAGCAGGCGGCTGCAGGAAGCCACAAGCCCGCCGCTCGGAAGGTGCGACCCTCGCCTCTCTCCCGCGCTCCGCTGTCCTCCTCGCCTCGGAAGCACGGCTGCCGCGCACCGCCTCGCGTGGTGCCCCGTTTCGTTCACTGAAGGGCCTCCGGGCCGGGCAGCCAGCAGACACCACTTTCTTCCTGGAAGAGGCTGCCCTCTTCTGAGAAATGCCCGGAGCCCTCTCTGCGGCTCCCTCCACGTTCACCCTCCGGATCGATGCTGCTCGGGAGCTGCGGGCTCCGCTGCAGCCGCGAGCTGCGAGCCAATGGGCGCCCGGGACGCCTCCGCTGTCATCTCCCCGCCCTCAAAACAAAACACAGCGTGCCTTCCGCACGAGTCGAGTTGTGAAAAGTAATTGAGTTTTACATTTGCAATGTGTCCTGTTTGTTCTTTTCTCCACTAGATCGTTGCAGAATGCTTTGAAGGAACTGGAGGACTGCATGCCCCACAGAAGACTCATTAAAGAGGCCCAGCGAACGGTCACGAAGGTTCTGTGCTGGGAGGCAGCGCCTGGCTCAGCACCTGAAGCTTTGCTTGGCAAATGCTTCAAGTCCGTTGAAGATCAGGGAACCGGCAGGACCCCGAGGCCAAAGGCTCGGGTCTGATCTTCACTAAGTAGCTTGTTTCTTTTACTGCGCAACAACGCAATTCCATTTACCTGGAAATGGTCTCATTATTTAAACATTCCCCGGAACAAGGCGCAGATGATAATTGGTACCAATCGTAGACACGGGGTTTCTCCTAATTCGTTCACCTGCTTCTAGCTGACCTAACTTGGGTCATAGTCTATGAAGAGCTAAAAATTATTCAGACTATTGTGTTGGTCCGGTCTGTTTTAATGTGTTCATCTTCACATTTTGTAAGCTTTTAAAATTAGAGTAATTGCTTTCCCAGAGAGAATTTGTTTAGTGTTTGCTCAAAAACGTCATAAGGTATTTTAATGGTAATAAAATAGTATAATGGGAAAATATCACTGTGGAAAATAATGTGAACAATTCCTCTAAAATCCCCCAACCCACAATGCGTCCTTTATTTGTAAGGATCTGTCTTTGTATATCTCTACAAAGGTGTTATGTAGGGAATAAAAATTTGCTTAAACAAGTTCATCCGGGATCATTTATTTTGTCTCCAAAAAGCTGTCGTTTTACCATTTCTATGTCAATACTGCAGCAATATTTGAGAATTTTTGTTTTATCTTAGTAAAAGTATCTCAAGAGTTCGGAGTCTCAAAGCAACCTTAAAATGTTTGTAAGAATGAGTAGGATTGAAAGATTAAGCAACTACACAAATAGTAATGTCTTTTCAGTGTCAGCATTGAATAAGAATAAAATTAATGTGTCTTTCTGAAGCCTTTATTGTTCCACTGAAGTAATGTGAATAGGTTGATGCACTTGGTGTAGCCAAGCTTTGTGTATGATGACAAGTTAAAATAGCTTGGGGAGACTTTACAAACAAAACAATTTCATTACCTGTCCATCATGTGAAGGAGCCACGGAAAATGTAATATTTACAGCATTGTATGGTGTCACTATAAAAAAGGGTGAATGCTAACTTTCTTGTAACTCATTGATGTAGCCAATAAAATTTTATTGAGGGCAATATTTGGCTAAGTGTAGTCACCTGGCTTTTGTAAGGCAAAGATGATGCTGATGAAACATGAATGTTGTTTTTTTTTTCAGTTTTATAATATAAAATTCATTTACTTAATCCATCTTTTGATGACATGTAACAAATCATTGAATACAGAACATTATCTTTGTTCTGGAGGTGAGTGATTCTCAGTGTGAGTTCCTCAGTAGAGCAGTGACTATTTTGAAGGCAAATTCTCAAGCCTTTCCCTAGCCTACTGAGTTGACCACTCTAAGAATACCTAAGAATGTGTGTTTAATTGCCTCTCAGGTGAATCTAATACATGCAAAAGTTTTCAAGGCATTGCTCTAAGAGTCTACAAACTACAGTTTAAGTACAATCACCTGAAGCTTTGGAAAATAAAGTCTTATTGAAAACCCGTCACTTTCCATTGCATATTGTTAATGGCTCCTGTTGCTCTATAGCTGAAACTAGGTTTCAGAAAGTGTATTTGTTCTTTCTGTTACTGCTGGGACCAAATCCTTGGCTCCCACATCTTAAAGGAGAGGCTCTTGGTTCTTTGGTTCATGGTTTCAGATTTTTCAGTCCAAGTTTTAATGGTTCCAAGAGAGGACCATCATGGCAGAGAGACGTTGCTCTCTTCATTATGGTCAGGGAGCAGAGCACAAAGGTAGTGGTGCATGCAAGAAATACTCCCTCCAAAGCCTTGCCCCAGCCCTCCAACTATGCCCCACTTCCAACAGGCCCTTCAGTTATGAACATCAGGTATTAATTTGCTGATGAGTATGCTCTCCTATGATAAAATAACCTTCCTGGATGTCTTGTAATCTAGTTGACAGTTAAGCCTAGCCATCATAGGTGGACATAGATTTAAGCTTAAAATGCTTACTCTTTACATCTTTAAGAAAAAAAAATATTGACTTCTCACTAGGCTATTATAAATTGTACAAAATAGTACAAATGGCAAGAGAGAAAGTATAAAGGGAAGAACAATATCAGATTAGTCAGTAGGATATGAAATAGATTTCAAGTGATGATTTGGTAAATTATATTGATGTTTGTGTGGGGTGTGTGTGTGTGTGTGTGTTTGCATGTAGATGTGAGTTTACAGGTTTGGCTTATCTGTAGGGTAGGGTCAGATGTACTTTTCCTGTTAGATTTGTTTACAACTCATTTTGAAAGAAGAAATTGAAAGGAGCATAGCCATTTCCAAGGAGAATGTCAATGAACAAATATAAATTTGTACGCACTTCTATCTGCCCCAGTTAAATGAAGAGAATATTCTAGTCCTGTCTGTGCCAAGACTGACATACATATGGGTGACACAACTTTTATTTGTAAACCACAGAGCCTTTGGAGTTATTTGTTACTAGCCTAGAACTTAGTCTCTCCGAATTAAGACAACTTAGAATCAAACTATGCAGGGATAAGAAAAAGAGCCACAGCTGTAGGTGAGCCCGGGTCCTGAGACCCATGAACCCCACCTCGGGATGCTACTCTAGCCACCCAGCTGACCTTTTACTGGGACCTGGACCTACCACTGGGTTCTCACCAAGCCAGGGGCAAAGGAAGATGAATGCCAAAGAGACACGGAGTCAGTTTAATGTGCCAGAGGCCAGGGGCCTGTGGGCAGAGGAGTCCCTAGTGTCTAGCTCATCTTTCCTTTATTCACCCAAACACAGGCACAATAAAGGAATCAACATAACACAAGATTCATCAGCTTTCCAGTATCCATTAGTATATGCTCTGATAAACAATTTAACCTGAGGTATCGCGACCTTCCTCTAGAACCTGCGATATACAATCACTCCTGATTGCAACCTTTCCCCTTTGTGCTCACAGAGGAAGCCAATCAGTCCTTGATTCTCCTCTGGTCTCCAACATACAGCAAAGGTAATGACTGAGAAGAGACAATGAGCTATATACTCTGTACCATTTTGGAGAAAAATAAGAAAGCATTAGACTTTCTTTAAGGAAGGCATAACCTGAAAGATAAGAAATAGATATTTAATTTAGAGCATACTATGATTTCTAAAGAGTGAAAATAGACTTCCTTAGCAATGAGGAGCCTCAGAAGGCTGATGAGAAATAAATGACATCGCCAAAATGTCAGAAGAAGATTATTCTGTTGCCAAAGAATGGCTAGAAAAACAGGAAACAAAAAGAAATTTATCACAAGGCTATGGCAAAGGAAAACATGACATAATATCCACCAGAACTCAAGCATTGCTGCCTTTGCACTTAGTTCGATGAGTCAATCAATGCATTCCATCTATTTGACTTTCTAAATGCCACTAAAAGCAGTAGTTCATCATGTATTTTGTTAACCAGGGTCATTGCTTTGATTCCAGTTTCCACTCTTCCTCCCCAGACTTCTGTGGCATCCTTGCAGGGCCATCTCTGGCTTCCCAAAACTGTCCATTATCCGGCAACTGCAGCTTTGCTTTACCATCTCCTTACTCTGAGATCCACCCAGGCTGAAAAGATTCCCATTTGCATTGAAAAGGGAGGCAAAGGTCACCAAAAAGCCAGATAACCTAGGAAATTTTCACTCAAGCAGTTATAAATTTTGTTCAGAAGGGACTAACATCACTTCTGGTTATATTTCCTTGGCCTGAGAAAAGTCTCAGGCACTTTGCTAAGACAGAAGTCAATGTGACAAAGAAGTGCCACCTTCTTTTAGAGAGCAAACTATGAGAAAGGCCAGCATTATTTAAAAAATATTTTAAAAAATAATATAATCTACTATAATCTTTCTGACAGTAAAACAACAAAATTTTGAGGCTTTTCTAACAGAGTTCAGCATGTCAGGGAAAATACTTCTTAGTCTTACAGTTTCATCTTTCTATTTACTATTTATTTTAACTTATTTTAATATACATGTTGAATAAAATCATTGAAAGGATTCATGTTTTTTAGAAACATAGAAAAGAATCAGAATTTTCTGTTTTTTCTATTTTAAAATGTATGCATCTTTGCTTATTTACTTGAGAGCAAAGGATGAAAAAAAAGACCAATTTGACAGGAGTTTAAATGTCAGACAATCCCCAATGCTAGTGCAAAAGGACTTTATCAGGGTCCTTACTGAGAATAACACAGCTTAATTACACAAGAATTTCTAAAAACACTCTACAGAATACCTCAGAATGGTTCAAGCAAAAGACAATAAAGTCCCTTACCTTATTGGCCTAGATTCCCACTCAAAGATGCAACTCTTCGCCCTTCTTAGATAGTTACTCAAATGTATAGAGTGATTCCTACCACCTTTGTCAGGATGAAAAGAGACTGAAGGTAGAAAGTCAAAGATAAATCACGTTCACTCAAGGGATTTTCCATCAGCAAAAATAGAAAACCAGGACAATGTGGATCTATGCCTTTCACCTGCAATTAAATTTAGAAGGTCCAAGAAAATGTAAATTGTCGTCTAGATCCTAAGATAATGTCCATGGCCATGAGCAAGGACAGAGGGCTTCAGGTTGAGGCAGAACACCCTGAAAGTCAGGATGAGCTGAATGTTCTTTGTTTCATTGCCATAAAAATATTGATTTTTAAGAAGTATTTCCCTCATGAATTGACTGATATAAATTAAATTAAAATATGCATCCCTTTAGGTCTGAAGTGAATGGCAAATTTGAAATAGTGAATGCTATAACCTCTGGGGACAAAAGAAAAAGTCTGCTTCCCAGAAGTGTACAGGAACTGCACAGTGTGTCACAGAGCAGATACACATTTAATATTTTTACAATGAAGGAACATCTTTCCCAAGACATTTTCCTAAGATCACGAGCACCTCTCTATTAGGAACAACACCACCAGCAAAATTTTATAAATATGCCAAAGAGAGAATAAAACAAGCAGAAAATTTTGTCACAAATTCATGAACTGCAGACACAAAATGGTTGAGAACTCATACCTCAGGTACCATGACTTTTTCGTATGTACAGTTGATCCTTGAAAAACATGGGTTTGACCTGGACAGACCCACTTATGTTCAGGGTTTTTTGTTATTTTTAATATTGGTGATAATTTGAATAAGCTCACAGATGTAATCATTATACACTGCAAACATATACTATTATAAATAAAAAATGTAAAAGTACATTTAAAAAAAAGAAAACTGAGCAAAAGTTACCAAAATATAAAATGAATACACCCCAAAACATCCAGGATGTACATGGCAGCATTCACAATTCAGAGTAATATAAATAAATACGACACAGTGTTAAATCACAACTGGATAAAATGAACTTTAATCCATAGCATATGCGAGCACAGCTTCCTAGCCACTTCCTTTCGCTGTCCCGGTAGGCTCAAGTGTTCTGTCTTGTGAATGCTGTTACCCCAATCATCTCCGTGTGATGAGTACAGTTCTCTAGTAAATTGTGTGTAACAGTAAAAAAATTATATTTAAAGGTTATCACTTTTTTACTATATATGATACTTATAACAAACATGTTAATTGACTATGTTATCAGTAACTTACGGTATGGTCAGTGCAAGATTTCTTTAAACCTTTAAAATGTTAAACTTAGGGCCGGGGATTAAGCTCAGTGGTTCGGTGGCCTGGCTTGCAAGCGCCAGGACCCAAGTTTAATCCCCGGTAAAAAAATAAATAAAAAGAAAGAAAGAAAGAAAGAAAGAAAGAAAGAAAGAAAGAAAGAAAGAAAGAAAGAAAGAAAGAAAGAAAGAAAGAAAGAAAGAAAGAAAGAAAGAAAGAAAGAAAGAAAGAAGGAAAGAAAGAAAATGTTAAATTTTATTGCCATATTTTCAAGCACAAAAGGCTATGGTCCCTATTAATAACAATAAAATTCAAAGCCTAACTATAATGATTGTGCACAGGGTAATGTAAGACATTAAGCTGAATTTCCAAGTTGAAATAGCTGAGGAAGTATTAGTGACATTGACCTATTTTGGAATGTTTGAAGTTAGCATTGCTTGTACAGGGAAGATAGATGCGCAAGACAATTTAAAAGAAAAAAGTTTTCTTTAACCCATCATATAACTAATGAAGTGGAGTCCCACAACCTTTGAAGAAAAATAACATTAATAAATAAATTAATAGAGTACAATAAATTAGAGTAAATGTATAAAATTTAGCTAATTTCACTGCCAACAGAGAGTATGCATTCTAATAAATCAATACATTAAATTTAGGAATACAGACAAATTTTAAACAAAGCTATTTTATCTGATAATTTTACATCCTAGTTTTCTTTGGATTACGTTATAATACAATTAAAAATAATTAAAAATTTAAACAATCTTATAAGTATGTTTTTTTGTTTGTTTGTTTGTTTTTTCCTACCAGGGATCAAATCCGGGTTCTTACACATGCGAGGCAGGCACTGCCACCACTGAGCTAAATCCCTGACCCCAAATATTTATTCTTGATATTCAATCTGAAATTCAATTAGCAAACAGTTTAGTAATGAGTCACAGAAGAAATTAAAAAAGAAATTAGTCAATTTTTACAAATAAGTGGCAATGCCAATACAACATACAGGAATCTATGGAACACAATGAAAGCAGTGCTATATGGAAAATTCATAGCATTGAATGCCCACAACAGGATAACAGAGCCAGCTCAAATAACCAAAAGGTGAATCTTAAGATCCTAGAAAAGAAGAACAGAAAAACCCAAAGCTTGTGCAAGGGAAGAAATTATATCAGAGCAAAAATCAATGCAATGGAAACTAAGAGAATGATACAAAAAAAAAAAATCAATGAATCAAAGAGTTGGTTTTTTGAAAGAATAAATAAATTTGATGAACACTTAGCCAAACTGGTCAAAAAAAGGTAAGAAAAGACTCAGATCCATGCAATCAGGAACAATAAAGGTGAAGTCACAACAGATCCAACACAAATCCAGAGGATCATCAATACCTATTTCAAGACCCATATTCTAATAAAATGTAAAACAGAAGGAATGGACAGATTTCTTGATACTTATGAATTAGCAAAGATTAACAAAAAATATAAAAAAATTCTACAACCCAATTAAAATCAGTGAAAATGAAAATGTAATTAAAAGTTTATCAACAAAGAAAAGCCCAGGTCCTGATGGACTCATTGCTGAATTCAACAACACATTTAGAGAAGAACTGCAGCCACTACTCTAAACTTTTCAATAAAATTGAAAGGGAAGCAATAATTCCACATTCATTCTTGGAATCAAGTCTTACTTTGATTATCAAACCAGGGACAGACCCAAACAAAAAAGAGAACTAGAGTCCAATCTCCTTAATGAACATAGATGGAAAAATTCTCAACAAGATAATGGCAAACAGAATGCAGAGGGTCATCAAGAAGATCATACATCCTGAGCAAGTTGGATTTACTCGAGTGATGCAAGAATAGCTCCACATACATAAATCATAAATGTAATACACTATGTTAACAGAGTCAGGGGACAAAAACCATGTGATCATCTCAATAAATGCAGAAAAAGCATTTGATAAAATAATACCCATTCATGTTAAAAACTCGGCAGAAAATTCAAATAGATGGACTTTATCTCAACTTCATAAAGGCTATCTATGAAAAACTAACACCCAACATCATACTAAATTGCCCAAAACTAAAAGCCTTCAGATTAAAATCAGGAACAAGGCAAGGATGCCCACTATCACCACTCCTGTTCAATATATTTCTGGAATCATTAGCCACAGCAATTAGACAGGAGAAAGAAATTAAAGCAATAAAGATAGGAAAGGAAGAAGTTAAACCGTCATTATTTGCTGATGATATTATACTCTACATAGGAGACCCAAAAGGCTCTGCCAAAATTATTGTAGACTTAATTGACACTTTCATCAGAGTAGCTGGATACAAAGTCAACACTCAGAAATTAATAGCCTTCTTGTACACAAATAACAGACTCACTGAGAGATAAATTAGAGAAACAATTCTCTTCATAATAGCATCCAAAAAAATGAAGTATCTAGGAATCAGTCTAACAAAAGAAACAAAGATCTCTACACTGAAAACTGTAGCACTCAGAGAAGAGAGATCAAATAGGATACCCCTGTTCCTTGGTAATAAGAATCAACATAGTGAAAATGGCCATATTACCAAATCTGTTATACAGATTCAACACAATCCTGATTGAAATTCCAAAAATATATTTCACAGAACTAGAGAAAACAATCCAAAAATTTATTTGGAACCAGAAGGGACCTAGAATAGCAGAAGCAATTCTAGGCAACAGAGACATGGCAGAGGTATCACAATCCCCAACCTGAAACTAAACTACAAAGCCACTGTGATGCAAACAGCATGGTACTGACAAAGAAAAAGATCTGAGTATCAGTGGAATAGATTGAAAGATACATAAACAACTCCAAATATACTTAGCTATCTCATCTTTCACAAAGGAGCTGACCATACTCAGTAGAGGAAAGATAGCCTCTTTAATAAATAATGTGGCAAAATCTGGATTTCGGGATAGGGGAAAGGAAATAAGGGAAAAGAAAAAAATATGAAAAAATGAAAACAAAGTCTTTGTAAATAGGGGAGAAGGGAGACGGTGAAGTGAGGGCAGGGGTATGTGGGAATGCTGCGAAGGCAGCTTCACAGCTGATCGGTACTTACAGTATTGCTCCAATGAAGGCGTGGGCTGATTCCTTGATTTCTTGATAGCAGCCATTCTTTCTGGAATGAGATGGAATCTCAGCATTGTTTTCATTTGCATGTCTTGAATGATCTGTGATGTTGGACATTTTTCTTGTGTTTATTTGCTGTTTCTACTTCTTTATTTGAGAAGCATATATTCATCTCAGAAGTCTTTTTTGTATTGGGTTTTTTAATTTGGGGGGGCAATTTTTTTCAGTTCTTTATATATTCTACATATCAGCCTTCTTTCTAAGGAATAGCTGGCAAACATTTTTTTCCACTCTGTTAGTTGGCTCTTTGCTCTGTTGGTGATATATTATGCTGTACAAAAGCTTTTTAATATAATGAGATATCAGTTTTTGATTCCTTATAATATTTCCTGCATGATTGAGGTTTTGTTCATAAAGTCTTTCCCTATAGCTGTGTCTTAAATGTCTTATTGATACTGGGATATAGGAGGATAAAGTTCAGATGGGAAGGAGAACAGGGCTGGGGAGGAGAAAGGAAAAGAGAAAAGAAAGATAAAAAGAAATGAAGTTTTTGCAGAAAAGGAAGGGAAGAAGGGTTGAGGGGAGAGGAGTGGAATGGGGAAAAATAAGTATTAAATATATATCATGTATATGCACAAATTTCATAAGATGATTGTGATCTATCTCTATATATCCAATAAATTTAAAAATAAAATATATAGCATAATTAATATGTATAGGTAGCAAACTTCATTTTAAATTTTTTATTATCACATTTTAAAAAACAGGTAGGCCATAATTTAGACAGAACTGTGAGACATTTCACATACAAGTGAAAACATTTGGTAAAAGCATTTCTGTGCCTGATTTATTTCCCAGCCTCATTATGTGCTCCAGTTTCAACCACATTGTTACTGACAAGAGAATCTCATTCTTTTTTAAACTTATTTTAACTGGTACATAAAAATTGTAGCAATTATGCATATCAATGGGGTACGATGCAATGTTTCAATACATGTAACTATTGCATAATTTTTAAATATATTTATCTATTCAAACAATGAGTTCTTTAAACCAGAAAAATGTCAAAGGCCTTTCTTGCAGCTTTTTTAAAATGTATGGCACACAGTTGTAACCCCAGCCACCTGCTGACCAATGGCACTTCAGAGCTCCTGTTCCTCCATAACTACAACCTCATGCACATTGATCACCTTTTCCTTGTACCTCTCCTCACCTCTTTTTTCTAGCCTAGTATAACCACCATTGCACCTGCAAGTTCCATGAGAAAAATTATTAGATTCTACTTTAAAATGAGAATCCTGGGTACTTGTCTTCCTGTGCCTGGCTATTTTCACTTAACATAATGATCTTCATTTGACCTGCTATTTCAGAAGACAGTGTTTGTTCTTTCATGGCTGAATAGTATTCCATTACACATATGTAACACATCTTTTAAATTCATGAACAGACTCCTAGGTTGCTTTCCTGCACTGGCATTGTGAATGGTATTACAATAACCATGCGAGTACAGATACGGGTTTTAAAGGTTCCCTTTGACATACCAATTTCACTTCCTTTGGATATATGCTTAGTAATGGGTTAGTATAGGTCATGCAGTAGATCTATTTTTGCTTTACTGTGGACTCAACAGAGTGTCTGTCACTGTAGCTGTAGTAATTTACATTTCCAACAGTTTATCAGTTCTACTTCCTCTACATCCTCTCCAGGGTTTGTTTTTTAAAATTTCATTCTTTTGAAAGTAATTATTTTAACTGGTATCGTTTTAATTCATATTTTCCTGGTGATTAGTATTGTAGAGCCTTTTTTCATACATTGATAGACATTTGTTAATATTCCTGTGAGAAATATCTACTTGAATATCTGGCACATTTTAAGTACAATTTTTGGGGGTTATTTTTGAAGAGTAATTTAACTTCCTTGTGTTTATTTTGTGTCTGTATTTTTAAAATTAGTTTCATTGGTACATTTTAGGTATACAATATAATGACATTCATCATTGGAAATTTGCACCTTTACATAATCTATCTTCATTCTTATTTTTTTCTCATTCCCCCACCCTCCCTTTAACACCTCCATCCTTGTTTACAGACTCTGTTTCCATGGTTCCATTTCTCAAATTAATTCCATTCCTTTCTTTCCTTTCCCTTATTCTACCTCTTTTCCCTTTCCTTTGCCCCTTTTCTTTCTATCTCAGATTATCTATTATACCTTTTAGTTCTTATTTACACTTTCAGTTTCTCATACTAAAGAAACAAATTAGTTTGAAAAATGGTTTCTGCTATCTTTCAGGTTATTTCTTTACCTCCTCAATTCTTTCTGTTGCTGTGTTTTGTGGGATTTTCATTTGATATAGTCACATTTGCCTATTTTGCTTTTATTGCCTTTATTTTTGGAAAAAAATATCCATACACTGATAGGTTTAAGTGTTCCTATGTTTTATTCAAGTAGGTTCACTTTGTGGTCTTCAATTTAGGTCTTTGATGAACTTTAAGTTGATTTTTGTGACTATTTAAAGATAAGAGTCTAAGTGTAATTCTTCAGTATGCGAAGATACAATTTTATTTTCTTAAAATGTGTGCCATTGGAAACACTGCTGAAGACAAGTTCATGATAGATGAGTGGATTTATTTCTAGCTTTCTGATTCTTATCTATTATTTTGTATGTTAGATTTTATGCCAGTTTTACGCTGTTTTGATTGTTAGAGTTTTGAAGTATATTTTATATATGTTTATGTAATGCCTCCAGGTTTATTTTTATGAGTTTTCATTTGTTGCTCAGGGTGTTTTGTGGCTCCATAAGAATTTTAGAATTATATTTTCTAGTTGTAAAGAATTTTATTTGAATTTTGGTGGGGGTTAGATTCAATTTATAGTTCTTTTTGAGTATTCCAGATATTTTTACAGGGTTAATTTTTCCAACCTACAAACAGAGGGTGTCTTAGTGGCCTCTTTCAACTTTATTTATTATTATTATTATTATT
>NW_022900913.1:17552019-17566316 GCF_012274545.1 Fukomys damarensis
ATTATTATTATTTTAAGACAGGGTCTCACTATGTACTGAGACTGGCCTGGAACTCACTGTGTAGCCCAAGCTGGTCTTGAACTCACAGCGATCCTCCTGCCTCAGCCTCCCAAGTGCTGGGATTACAGGCATCTACCACCACGCCCAGCTCCTCTTTCAACTTTATCATGACTAATTTACACTCTTCACTGTAATGGTCCCTTCCTTTTCTTGGTTTAATTTCTGTATAGTATATATTTTGTAGCTATTGTGAATGTGGCTACTTTCTTGATTGCTTTCTCAGTAAGTTCATTTTTGGTGTATAAAAATGGTACTGATTTTTGTATGCTGGTTTCCTATCCTGCAACTTCTTGCAAAACTTTTACCAGTTCTTTGGTGCAATTTCTTGGGAAATTATGCCATGTACTGAGTTCCTTTTTTAGTATTCATGCCTTTCTTATTTTTTTTTTTCCTCCTGCTTTACTGCTAAGGACAAAGCTTCCAATACTATGTTGAGAATAAGTGAGGAAAGTAGATAGTCTTTTTATCTTTCTGATTTTAAAGGAAAAGATTTCAAATTTTCCTCCTTCAGTAGGAAGCTAACTATGGGTGATCGTACAGCTTTTACTATGTTGAGTTGTGTTCCTTCTATGTCTGGTTTGTTGTGGGTTTTATGTGACACAATAATGAATGCCTTTGCATGTGGGATCTGTATTTATTAAAATGATCATACTAAGGATTTTGTCATTCGTTTTTCATGTGATATATTACCTTAATTGATTTTTGTCTGTTAAACCATCTGTGAATTTCTAAGGCAAATTCCACTTTTCCATGTTTTACAATATTTTTGGTGTACTTTTGGATTCAGGTGGCTAGAATTATGTTGATAATTTTTGAATCTATTCTATCATAATATGTATTAATCTCTGGTGTTATAGTATGCTTATTTTGTTTAGTTTTCAGAGTACTGCAGTTATAAAATGATTTGAAAGGCTTGCCTTCTTTTCAATTTTAAGAAATAGGTTAATGATTATTGTTATTCTTTGAAAATGAGATGAAACAACAAGTAAATCTGCTAATCCTGGGCTTTTCTTTCTCAGGAAAGTTTTTATTATTAAACCAACATAATAACTCGTTTTTTCCTTTTCCGTGTCTTCATGGTTCAATGTGGTAGATTATATTTGTCAAGAAATTTATTCATCATTGTAGGAGGTTTTTCAATTTTTTGCACGTAGTTGTTTTTCATAATTATCCTTAAGGAATCTTTTGTATTTCTATTTCTATTTGCTTTATATAATTAAGTCCTCTAGTGTTGGCTGCATAAATACCTAAAATTTTTAATTATTTATATTTATCAGCTTACCATTTGACTGTGACTTTCATTAGTTTTACAGTCGACCTTTGAGTTACAACCAATCTGACATATGGACGACTTGGGTTATGACTGAAATTTTAGTTTTCACTTACAAGTAAAGTCTTGATTTACAACCCAAATGCTGGTCACTTGTGCTTCCAGATAGCCTTAGATACATATTTAACCCTTAAGAGTTCTGGGAAGAACATTATATCATCTTTTCTATGTGCGTCTTTACCAGTGAAATCAGTTTCTTATAGGTGACCATATATAATTTCTGCTAACATAAAATTACATGATACAATATAGTCTTATCATTTTAATTCATTTCCTAGCTAGTTTGTATATCTTTTATTCTTTCCACGTTTCCTAATTTTAATTCATAAAGTTTATATCTTTCTCCTCATTACTTATTTGTTGCATTGATATTTGATTATGTTCTTGTTCTGCTTTGTTTATTTGCTGTGTTAGTTTTATGCTTCTTTATCCTTTTGTGGTTATAGTTGTCCTTATACTTTTAGGATAAAACTGCCTTAATGTTTCTCACAAGCCTGACTTCGTGGTGATGAATTCCCTAATTTTACTTGTCTTGAAAATACTTTATTTCTTCATTTCTGAATGAAGATATTATTTTGGTATATTATTCTTGCCTGGTAGGTCTTTGTTCAGGACTTTGAATATGTTATTTTTTTATTTCTGGCCTGAAAGTTTTCTCCTGATAAATGTGCCATTAGTTTCATGACGATTCCCATATATGTGAGTGCATGACTTTCTGTTACTATTTTTAGAAATTTTTCTATTTCTTGCACATTTTATAGTTTGACTATACTGGGTCATGGGGAAGGATTTTATTGGTCAAATCTACTTGGGATCCTTTAGCTTTCTGGACCTAGATGTGAATATCTTCCCAAAGTTCTGAAAATGTTTAGCTCTTGTTTTGGTGACTATGTTTTCTATGACTTTTCCATTCTACTCCTTTTGTAACAGACACAATGTGAGTATTTATTTTTTTAATAATGTTTTCTAATTCTTATGGGCTTTCTCAGAACTTTTAAATTCACTTTGCTAACACTGTATATTTTTCCATGATCATAAGTTTTCTATTTGATATAATTTGTCACTGAGGCTCTAAATTACATTTCATAGATTCCATATATTGAGTCTGGCTTCTTCATTTTTGTTTGCTTAGCTTTTAGGATCTTTTAGTTGACTGTCCTGGACTATTTTTTTCTTTCTGAATTACCTCCTGTATTCTCTTATACTTCCATGGCTTTCCTTAAAAATCATAATTTTTATTTATATTTTAAAATTTTTTCTTCTGGATGTGTTGCCAAAGGACTAGTGTGTCTTCAGGGGAGTCATGCTTTTGAATTTGTGAGGGCCTTTTCATTTGTATTTGCTCACCTGGTCATTCAATTACCTCTTCCAATAATATTGGATGGTTTTTACACTTTGTCCTGGGAATGTGTGCCCAGGATGTTGACTGAGTAGACCACAGGATATTGCATACAGAGGTAGTGATGATACTGAGTAGCTTCCCCGGGTGTTATAAGATTCAGTGACATTGGCCTGTATCTACATAGACCTTGGCTGCATAGGTTTGTGAGATTGTTGCATCAGCTGAGGTGTGATTTTCTTATATTAGGCAGATTAATGAGAGGATCTGGGCCTTGTAAATCTAAATATGGTTAATAAATCCCCATCAATTCCCATAAATTGTGTGGGACAGGGCCATTCTGATGTGCCTGGCCTGGAGAAGTCAGTTGGCTTGGAAGTAGACAGAGGGTTCTAATCAGATAGAGATAGAGCCACACATGGACCAAGCTATTCCCATTGGTCCCAGAGAGCATACTATATGTGCTTGAAAACACAAACATGGTATCTATCAGTGCTTAAGATGCCTAGCAATATCCAAAGGCTCCATTAGGAGCTTTAAGGGAATGAACAACTTAAAGTCTATCTAGCTGGCACCTATGGCTCATAGTAGGTAGGCTGGGTCACCCACCCGCTTCTAGGCTCAGAGTGCTGACCTGCTCAGGGAGAGATGCCTGGATGCTTCTTGTGGAGGCAGAAGAGATGAAGCCATTAAGCAGCCTTCCAGGCCAGTACAAGTGTGTAACTTCAGCCTCCTGGCTGCTAACACTAGTAGCATGATGAATGGTTGCCTGCTTCTTACTGGAATTCTACATGAGTAGGACACCAAGATGTTTGCTTGTTCTTTCTTTTTTTTCTTTCTTCTTTCTTTCAAAATCTTTTAACCTAACTCAAGGTGATAAAGATTTTGAGCTATTGTTATTATAATGTTTTGTTGTTTTATATGTTATATTTAAATCTGTGACTTATTTTGTGCATGAGAAAAACACCAAATACCTCTATTTGCATAATGATAACCAATTTTCTCCCACACCAGTTTTTGAAAAATAGGTATCCTTTTCTAAGTGAATTGCCTTGGCTCCTTTGTGGAAAGTCAATTGAAGTAGAAGATAAAAAATTCTACACACATAAATAACTTGGCATCATTTTCCCCTATAAATAAGCCATATTATTGGGGGAACAAATAAAGAAAATTAATGAGGCAGCAATACCATTTCTTTTATATCCACAGTCTCTCTATTGGCACAGTAACCTGGGAGTTACATAAAAGCCTGTCTAATCAAAATTTGGCATTTGATTATTTGACATTAACTGTTTGATGATAAGAAAGGGAAATTATTTGAAAAAAGACTTTGTCAACATTTTGATCTTTTTGATATCTTTTGAAAAAAAACTTAGTGTGAAGCTTCTCTTTTATTTATTTGCTAATCCATGGTTTTGAAAGAGTATAATTTTATTTAAAAAGTCTCAGTTATTACTGTATTTTATTTCCTTCCTGAAAATACCTTTTAGTAGGTTAATTATGTGTTGACACAGTTTATGATAAGAGCTGTGGACCGTATGGTAATGGGACCACAGATTATATTGGAAAGTGCTTTTTAAAATACTTTTGCTAACAGCTGCTGCTACTTATGGTTGCCATGTCAGAGAGTACCAACTTAAGATATTCCTCAAGGAATGGAAGGTGATCTTTAGTATTACAAGTGAGAAAGCTGACTCTGAACTACTGTTATAGCAGCTTAATGGTTCCCAGTGGGAGATAGTTTCAGGATTTATTTCTTCCATGTTGATTGGTAAAAAGTCATGCTTGCATCCATGTTTTATATAAAGATTTCTTTGCAATAAACTTCACTGATATTGAGAATAAATTCAATGTTACGCATAAAATAGACTAGAGAGGAGAAAAACTGTATTTCATTGGCTAAAATCCTAGTACTCAAAACACAAGTGAAACAAAACTTTATGTTAGGGATCAAATGAAGGATAAATCAGTGAAGATGAAAAATAACACTGCCAAACCAGAACATATAAGACAGAAGGCTAAATGGGAGGAAGAAAGAAAGGAAGAAAAACAAAAAAGGAATGAAAGAATGACAGAGAGCATGCCTGGTAGTTGAGACCCGGACTAGACTGTTGGGTTCATGGCTTCAATGTGTTTGCACCGCTCTGTAGACCCTCTTTCAATGCTCTGCATCCGCTTTCTCCTGTTGGCATGCGACAAATAATAACCAACAGACAGTGGCAAATATAGCACAAGTAGTTCTTTAAATATTGGAGCTTCCCTACTCTTGCTGCTTTTGGATCCTCTGAAGATGCTGCTATGTCAATACGTATGTAGATATCAATGGCATTGATACCTTTAGGACATAAATATATTTGCATGAATAGCATTTACCCAAGGAAAAGTAATACCATATCATGGAAGGAATTTATCCTGTGCTCAAACTAATTTACTAGTACGTCACAGGCTTCTGTCTAATTCTGACAGATTCTTTTGAGTTTTCTACTTGAAATCCCAGAGCCCCTACTTTACTTGAGAACACATTTCTGACCCACAGAATCATGAGCTAAATCAACAGATGTTGAAAAAAAATCCCACTATAATTCAGGAAGATTTAGTATGAAATAGATGCAAAGATGATTTTTATATTCAGTGAATACAATAGGCTATTATTAGATATTATAAAGCCGGTTTTCTGCCACCTACTTGAGAAATTATATCTTTTAGCAATATCTATAGAGTTGTTAACTGCAAGTTTTAATAATGTTTGGGTAGCAAAAATATACTAATGACAAAATATAGTACTTTATATTCGACCATTCTCAGCTCCTTTCTCATAGAACAAGAAATTATTTAATAACTAAGTAGTCATGAAATTTTATTCACAAGAAAATTTGTTTTCAGAAAAATTCTAATAGCAAGCTTTAAATAAATTAAAAAAATAATAATAGCTGCATGTCTTATCCCTTCCTGTAAGTTTTAAATAGTAGTGAAATTTAGTTTGGCAAATATCATTATTTTTTGAATCATGTGCTCATTCTGGAAAGGTATATTATTGCTTGAAATTCTTAGCCACTTAGAAGAATTTTATGGATAGGAAAAAACTGTCTTTGGAAAGTAGAGGGAGTGGCAAAAAATGACAGTGTATATGGCATACATAACTTATTTCACATGTTTAGAATGGTATCAGAACAAATCATCTCTTTGTGTATTATGAAATAGCAGCTATAGTTTTTCAAGTCTGATCATGCTCTATTTAGATTTGTACATCAGCAATGAATCACTTTCCATAGAATGTTTTTTCTTTCATTTCCCCACACTATCCACATTCTCTCAGAAGTGCCTCCTTGAAAATCATTTCCAACCTCTTGAATTTCAAGATAAGTTGTAATAATCTCCTATTAGATATCTGAAAAAAATTGTAGAATGGAATAACTTTGGGAAAAATATCATAAAATAAAAATGCTGGTAGTGAGGAAAAAACAGAGACTGAATAAAATTATATCCAATTTTATGAAAATTTTAATAAAAATATAATTGATGACTAATTCTAGAAAGCAATAAAGTAAAATGAGCTAAAAGATGGAAAAAAAGGAAAGATTTGGGAGTGTATTCTTTTGTATGTACATTTTGAACAGATAATACAACTATACAACTAATAATACTCTAATGAAAATGCACTGAAATGCACATAAAGGACATTTCTCTCTCTTCCCCCACCCCCTCTGTCTTTCTCAATATGTAGGTTTCTCTCTCAAAGGATGCCTCATGTGACTCTCTTTGATTTTTTTTTTATAGAGGTATCTGAGGTTTTTGTACTTTAGAAATTTCCCTTATATATCCAGAGGTTAGTTTTTAGTGTCAAGAAGCCAATCTTATTTCTTTTTGTAGGATTTGATGAAACAAATACCATAGAAGTGCTATTTTTTATCTAATCAAGAAGAGAAACAAAAAAGCTTCTCTAACATCCTCGATGTTTATAAAAATCCATACAACAAGTGTTCCAGAGCCCAACATGTAATCTATATGTCTCTGGTCATTCAACTTTTGACCTCCTGAACTAAAAGAAACTGAGAAGCTTTCTAGGTAAACTTTCTCATGATGTCAATTACAAGACTTTTTTGATCCCTCAAGTGACCTTATCCTGCTTGAATAGTTTCTTTTATTTTTGAAGAACAAACTTTATAGCACGTTGAATAGTTTCTTTTGTTTTGAAGAAAATAAAACCCCTGAAAACAAAATACTGTATGTGTTATATTTAATACGGTAATGAAGTCTTTTGCATTTGGCCTTTCTAGACATTTATGGAGATCTTAATAATTTTTTGATTCTAAAAAAAATTGCCTGTACTTTATTCCTCAGCTGTGAGATGGCTTTGCAGCCCTCCCTATGGCTGTGTGACCTGCAGTGCTCCCCGTTGAAGTATGCCTAGCCACACGATGGACATCACACTTGGACATGAGTCTTTTGGGGGGGAGTGGGATACGAGTGGAGATTATGTGAGTTGCACCCATGTTACACCATTAAGGGCTCCTGCATATATTTTCCCTTGATTTCCCCTGTTCAAATTATAACATGCTTATAAGGAATGTTTATTGTTCCATTTTGGTATTTGGGGAGGGTTTCTAGATATACAAGAATAAAATTGTATCTATGTCGGTGGTAACTGTCAAAGGCACATATAAACCACTGAAAGGTCAGTACTTCTAGTCAGCATACATAATATAGCACACGTGGACTAAAGTATTAAAATGTAAATTCTACAAAATTCCTTTTGAATATTTTAAATGATATGTATTTAATGCAACATGCACTTATTACATGGAAGTGAGTGAACTATAGAATCTACTTAATTGAATCTTTCTTCACCAGATGTGCAGGGGATGTGCATTTTTATGTACAATGTTATACAGATATAGCCAATACATGATATATTTATAATAAATTCAAACAATACTATTTTATTGATTATTTTATTAGCACACATTTGTATTATACAATGTTCACAATCCTTATGAGGAATTGGTACACTTCCATAATGAATCTTAATTCCTTTTTCATCCTTTTTCTCTCCCCTCCCTTTCTACTCCCTGCATCACTGGATCCCTTTTCCATCTTTAGAAAGATGCACTTCCCTACATCCTTTCCTCTTTTATCTTGCTCTTTATTTATACTTTTGGTTTCTCGCATAAGATAAATCATGAAATATTTAAGATTGAACATCTGATTTTTTTAACACTGTGGCTGCAAGTTGCATCTATTCTCCTAAAATTATTCAAGTCGATCTTGCTTTATAGCAGAGCAGTAGTCCATCATGTGCAAAACTAACGTATTGTTATCCATTCATCTGTTGAAAGACATAGAGGCAACTTTTGAGATTTAGCCTTTTATCAATTGTATGGCTTAAAATAGAAACAAACATGAGATGTGACAAAAATATAGTAAATATTACTTTTTAAAAATTACCATAAAAGATACATAACAATTAATCCCCTCAAAAATACTCTTCCTTACATTAAGGATGCTTATTCCATCGTTGCTACCACTTTCTGAAGCAATTCTGGAATTCCCCTGTCATGAGCGTCTTTAGTTTCACTATTGTGGCTAAATCAATGCTTTGAATTCATTGAAAGCATTTACCTTTCACAATCATTTTGAGTCTAAAGAAGAGCCAGAATTTGCATGGGGCAATTAGGAAGATACAGGCAACCTTTCCATTGGTTAACACTCATTAATAGTTTCTCCAATTCTTCCAGAATTGCCTCACAAAGTTAGGAATAATTATGTTGCAAGCAAGGGGGAACATTTTGAAGGTGATTAATGGCAAAGTATCTTACATTGTAATAAACCAAAACATTAAATATTCACCGGATTTTGATTAGACCTTGTATCATCAAGGAAATCTGAACAGTATGCACTTTGTTAATGATTTTTAAACAGAAAACAATGCTTAGCATATATACTTCAAATTGATATATGTATCTGTGAAATAAAGAGAATTTTGGAAGTAACTGTTGACTACACATTTGGTTTGAAACACAATATTTGGTTTTCTGCACCATAGCTTACACTTAAAATTTACATGGACATATATTCCTATATAAAATCTGGTTTTATGCATCAATAGCTAGAAAAATTTAAAAAGAATATAATCAATACAACCTCCGAGAAATAACAGAGTAAGGCTGCCAAGGGGTAAGCATGGATTAATCAAAACCAATGTACCTGGGTGACATACGTTATTAATTTTCCTATGCATTTTGAAAGAAATACAAGTTGCATAAAATATGTCTCCTGACTGACTATAGGAGGGAATTTGACAAAAATCTCATAGTAGCACTTTTCTTTAGATTTTAGAAATATCTACTAAAAGAACATAATCTTTGATCTGCTGCTGCGTGATGGCTAAGGGAGCCAATAGATTTGCTGTGAAGTGAAGAAAGACAAGCTTCTCTCATAGTGAGACTGAAAAGAAGTTCACCATTGCAAACATAGTTTTTAAGAGTTAAAGGATACACTTTTTCATTTTATTAAAAAAAACTTTTCTATTGTTACCACTTTTAAGTTTACACTTGAGTGTTGCTAATTTGTATATGTACATTATTGTGCAAACTATCTCAAGAAGTTTTATTATCTAGAAATTGTGTATTCTATACCTATTGAATAACAGCTTTCTATTGCTTTGGAGAGAAAGTGGATCTATTCTCACTATAGGGAGTCCTGAAATATCTCTGTCTTAAAGGTTTTACCTCCTATAACTAAGGCTGTACCTATTTCTATTCATGGAAATCTTCATGCTTTTCAAAAGGCCCAGGAATTCCATATCACCCAACCTAACTCAAGACTTTTGCCCTTGTTCATTCAGTCTATATACCAAGTGAAAGTTCAAATCTATCAGCTGTCTTTTGCTCAAAGGTAAATGCATTTCAGTCATTTTTTTTGTGATGTTCTTAATTTCAGCTTCCATTCATACAACTTTGTCTCTGAGAGTGATTGTTATATTCCTGTCTTTGTTTATGCTGTTTAACAAAATACTGTTATAGACTAGGTAATTTAAAATGAAAAGAATTAACTTGATCACAGTTACAGCAGCTGGTAAGTCCAAGAGCCAGGCCCCAGCATCTGGAGAAAAACTTCTTGCTATGTCATTTCATTGCAGAAGGCGGAAACCCTAGCCCTAACCCTAAATCTCAGCCGTTTATTAAGATATTAAACCCTCACATGAAGGTGAAGATCTAATGGCTTAATAATGTCTTAAAGGCCTCATCTCCCAATTCATTATATGGCAAAAGAATTTCAAAGTAACTTTTGGAAGAGACAAATGTTGAAGCTGTAGTAGCTCCCAAATCCATGGCATTTTAATTTAGATGTGGTATCCCATTTCTAGGTTTATGCAAAGGGGTTTATTAGGAGAGGCTTGTTGTTTTCTTTGGTGATTTGCACATTAAAATTGCTGCTAAGCATTTGTAAGATTAACGAAATTTGGAAATAGTCTAAAATTCTCCTGTGCTGACTCAAAGACAGCCATGAGAAAAATAGCAGAATCACGTGTCATGAGAATGAAACTAAAAGAAAAATCTATAGAATATTGTCCAGCCACTAGTCATGTAAATTGTGACAGAAGGGTTTGATCTTATTGAAGTCTAGAGAAAATTTTCTATCTTCTGCCAGAAATGAAAAATAAATAATAAAAAGCTCAAACCTGACAACTCATATATAAAAGATATTTGTTGAATTTTCCAAATTGTAAGAAAAATTCCAAAATTTGACATAAAATCACTATCAATGAATTATGAAGCTTAAAATTAATTTTCTAAACCATAAACTATCTAATCGGAAATAATATTTCTGTAATTTCTGTAGACAGCTACACTATAATGTTGTTGTATGGAGAGGTAATTTAAAATTAAGAGGACATGGACCAGGAATTTAGCTCAGTGGTTCCACTGTCTGCTTCGCAAGTACAAAGTCCCGAGTTTGATCCCCAGCACCAAAATAATTAAATAATTAAATAAATAAGAGGGCAAATATTCATTGAAAATATTATTTTATATGATATTCCAGACAGATAATCTATTATTATTATTATTATTATTTTTCATACCAGTGATCACTTGGGACCTTGCGCTTGTAAGGCAAGCAGCAGAATCACAATTAAGAAAAATGTTGATTTAGAGCAAAATGAGCTGTTTAAGAAGGAAAGTTTAAAAGCAAGGTTTTTCAATTCTTCATAGAAATGAAACTGAATATAACTGAGATAATTCCAGGGCTGCAGGGAAATGTGCAGAGGAAGGTACTTCCGTGACAAGAAAGGGACAAGTGGAAAATATCAGTGCCAAATTGTTCTTTATGTTGGCAGATGTTTGCAATGCGCCAAACTGCATTCGTTTGCATCTTGATCATGTGACTTCACCCCTTACCGTACGGAAAGCAGACTCAGATGCTTCTCTTAAAGTAGCACCTGACTTTCTCCAGTGGTAGCATGAACTATAATTTAGCAAATATTCATTCTCTTCCATCCCGGATGGTGTACGCTGTTTATCCCATTCTCCATTCATATCTGAACAGCGTGACTATCCCTGACTAAGGTTTCTAATGTGTTTTTCAGTGAAGCTTGTTTTTCTGGCTTTCTGTCCCTGTCTTAGAATAATATCCTCTGAGTAGTGACCAGAACTCCTTTTGAGCTTGACAAGGATTTCTTCTTAGCCAGACTTTGTTTAGGCTCTAGACCGATCCCTATTGCCCAACCCTCCTCACTGGCCCAATTCTTGAATAGATTATCCAGTTTTTATCAAAGAATCCTGAAAAGGCCAAGGATGAAGAATAATCTCAACCTTGATTTCCCCTCAAACTCTTCTTCCTACATCCTAGTATCCAATCAAATTTCTTGGCTCCCTTACCTTTAGTTCCTAACCAAGTTGTATTTTCCTTCCAGTTATCCCTTACCTGCCAGCCTGTGGTCTGTCGTTTGAATCTGTTCCTCTTGCATTAGGTCTTCAATTCAATGTTTTTGTCCTCTACTGACATAACCTTAAAGAGTCTTCCTTGTTTAACAGGACTGGTGTGTATTTTTTCTTCTCCAATAGCTGATCGATCTCAGGTAGCACGTGTACCCAAGCAGTCCAACCAAAGCCATTGAATTTGAAATTGAAAACGAAATATTGGTTTTATGCTGCTAAATTTTAGAGGATTTATTGTATAGCAGCACTTCCTGATACATATTTTATCTATGATAAACACCAAAAGGAAAAGAAGTTTCCTGCTGACCATATGGAAATTGAGAAGAAAGATCAAATTGCATATTTCTTTACAAGCTGTTATTACCAGGATTACTTTCTATTACATTAAGATATAGATAGACAATACTAAGTAATGTTTTTAAGTAAGGATCTAACATACTATGCATCTGGGAGATTTACCTCAAACCTTTATTTCTGTTGTTAAATGGATATTTCATGAGACAAGGGTCTTCTGGCAATTGTAATGTTAGGCATTTGGAAGAGCAGTAGGTCATTTGGAGTATTTAGAGAATGCCAGTAGAGAAAAGTACAATTCATCTATGTTTTATTTTTGATAAGAATATAATCAATCTGACTACTTAGCGAATAACCTTGGGTACATACTTTAAGCTTGCTTGGTCTAGGGACTTTCATTAGGAAATTGAAGAAAGTTGTACAGTGTGATTTTTTTAGTCCTCTCTAGATGAGGAAGTCTGACTCTTAAGTATTTAATCTGAATACTTACTGAGCATGGCATTTCTTGTTTATGGGTTATACGAGTATACAAGGGTATCCCTGATTCTAAATGTCTAGATACAGGGTAGTGACTTGTATGAGTTAACTTGTGTGAACCAGACTACATAGAAATTTTCTGTTCCAAGAAAGAGAAAGATCTATGCAAAATAGAATAAAAGAATAAGCCATAATGACAAAATGCCCTGAATTTATTTTAGGGGGATAAAATAAAAACAGTCAATGGTTTAAAAATTAGCTGACCAAAAGTTTTCTTTTTGTTTATTTTGCTCTCATATCATACCAGGAATTTTACTATTTCACAATCTAATTGCACTGTTGACATTTCTGCTTGAAGATGAGTCCTTTATTGAGAATCCTGTATTTTACAGTCTAAAGTAAAAGAAAAAAGGAAAATTGAACTCCTTTGTTTGAAATAAAAGATTGTATTTCCTCCTAGAACTTCTTGAGATAGTATATTGTTCAACATGTCTACAGTAATGAGTTCTTCATTTTTTTCTATGATATTTCATAATATTAATGTTATTTCTTTCCTTATTCTGCTCTTATTCTCACAATACAAATGGAGGACTACTAAGAAGATTGAAAACCTGTTGCTTGATAACTATTTTTGATAAATCATTACTATAGTACAAGGTAAAGGCTGCTTCTATTTATTTTCAGTCAGAACTTATCAGCAAATGTGTACAGGAGGATTATAGAGTGTGTTGATAATTTGTAACAGGAAGAGAGAACAGAATATAAAATAATTGTCCATACATTTTGCATATTAACTTAAAGGTGAAATGTTTCTTAATTAAGTTTTTAAATTTTTATTTGTTCAGTTCTGCAACATCCTACAGTTAATTTTCCCCTCTATGTTGGAATTGTTGAACTAAATCAAATTATCTTAAAAACTTATCATAGCACTTATTCTCATTATGAGGCTCATGGGAAAATAATGAATAACAAACAATGTTCTAAAAAAATCAAGACATTTTAAATGTGTTTGGGAGACTTTATGTCACACAGGTCCAATTCATTTTTATAGGAATGATTTCATCATGAATGACCAATTATATACTGAATATATTATATTAATGAAATTTTATCTCAGCACATTTTGTGAGGTATCTCCTAATTCAGAAATTTGACAATCAAATGTTCATTCTTGCATCTCATGCTTTTAAGTAATTTTTGTGGTATTAACTGTTCTTTCCTGTCCTAAGTATGATTCCCTTTAGCTTATTCTATTCTTTTAAGTAGTTAATCCTTACACCATATGTTATTGCACTCATTTTTTAATCCATAATTTATTATTTTCTAAAATTCTATAAGATATGTTTCCTTATAATTTTTGTTCCAATTATGAATGTTATATTATTTCTTTAATTATATAAATGAATCCTAAATCTACATCTTTAAGAAATTACAACCAGTTATATATATTCAAATTTCTACAAAAATGATTAATTTTATGATGATTTTACTGATGATCTTTTTTCAATAAGATATTGTAAATGTGTACTTCTGAGGTCTCACTACTTTTCTGGAAATGGTATAATAACAAACATATTTTTCTGCAATTAACATTCTCACTTTTAAAATATTTTGGAGTTCTAACTTGGAATTTTTGAAAATTTGCATTATTGAAATTTGTATTTCATATTTTTGTGAGCCCCAAAATATTCTTTTTTTTCATAATTTATTCCTTATTTAGTTATTTTGTTATTCACAAGTTTGTCATTTTTTCTTAGTGATTTGTGTTTTTTATCTTTATTTTATTTAAATATAAATTTTTCATTTTCTTTATTGTACTTTCTTTGGATTTTTTTTTTTTTTTTTTTTTTTTTTTCCT
>NW_022900913.1:17566496-17571101 GCF_012274545.1 Fukomys damarensis
AACACACACTCACACACACTCACACACACTCATACATGTTTTCCTATAGTTTTCTTGTGGTTAATTATCAAATTTGATAAATATTCTTAAATATCTGTTCTTAAATTTTCATTGATTTGATGCTTATTACATTGGAGAATAAATATTGCACATCCAGTGCTATTTCTGACAACAGTTGAGAAGATCTTAATTTTTTATTCTTCTATCAAAATAGTGAAATTCTTCAGATACTAGATTATCTTGCTTTTGTTACCAGCTACTGAGACTCATATATTCGTATTTGTTCACCAATGAGGAGGAAGTAAAGTATGCTATGTATTTTAATGAAAGAAAAAGATGTTATTTGAAACCAGTTCTGAAGATCTTGAGGGATTTCATTTGCCTCAAATCATTACCTCCCCACAAGAGTTTTATAGGAGTCTCCTAGAGTAAGGGACAGAGGATAGGGAAATAATTGGACAGTGCACATCTTCAGGCTTGCTTTGTTGTTTCCAACTCTCTTCTGCTATCTCTTTCCTGAGGAAAGGAAAGTAGCCCTGAGCTCTTTGGACCAGCATTGACATAGTTCATAGTTGATCACCGCATATGGCCAGAGGAGATAATGGTGGCATTTACATCCTACCTGAGAAAGATTGGAGAAGGCACTCATGTCTTCAGGAAAAGATTCTAACTTGTAAAGTTTAATTTTGCTTCGATGGTTACAACTTCATCAACAAAATTTGATTGTAAAATGCAGGTTTTTCTGAATCTATGTAATATTTGTCTAGCATTTACTATTTGGAATATTAAATTTCTGATTTCAGTTTATAAGCATTTATTTATTTATTTAATTTATTTATTTTGTACCAGGGACCTAACTCGGGTCCTTGCACTTGCAAGGCAGGCTGCAGAACCACTGAGCTAAATTCCCGGCCCATGTCTTAAGAATTTAAATGAACAAGATGGATACGGATATGTAACACCCAAATCCTGGTTGTTTCATTCCAGTGCTCAGAGCCTCAGCGATCATTTACTTTATCATCAATTAAAATACAGATTTACCTCATCTAAGTCACCGTCCTTCTGGAAGATCTGACTCCCTTCAAATGGCTGACCCTGATGCTACTTCAAAGGCCAGACAGTTTAGGCTCCATTTCATAAAATTCAACCCAGCCACTTAGCTCCTGAGTGCTCTCCTAGTGTCAACTGTGTTCATTATCAAGGCATTCTGCACAAATGAACATATACCTCTGCAAATCCCTCTTCTTTTACATGCTTCCTTTAGCTTTCTCTTCTAAGGATGCTCTTCAAATAACTTGCAAGTATTTCTTCATAAAAAAAATTAACAGGGTGTTGCCTCCCAACAACCTCGATCTTCAAATATTGTCATCACCGATGGTACATGGGAGATAGAAACTGACAGATGGTCCTTGTAAGGTACTCAGTACTATAACCTGGGACAAAATGCATTACCTGAAGTAATGAACAAGAAGTTTGAAAAATATGGTGTGAGCATTTTACGTATGAAGACCAGGTAATCGATAGATGTTGATATATTGAACTAATGCTAGAAAAAAAAGACATTGGAAGACTGAAGTAGATAATGAGTGATTTTACACCAACTATGAAATTTAAGAAATCACTTAAGTATAAGTCAGTTTAAAAATTATATATAAGTCATTTTGAAATAGAGTAAAAAGGCATGGGAATTGAGGCCCTGTATTGTGATGGTTTAGATCTGAATTGTCCCCAGAAAGTGTCATGTGTTTGGGGTTGGGCATGGTCAGAGATGTGACCTGCAAGAATATATTCCTGTCTTTGGGCCCTACCTTCATTCTCTTCTTCTTGGTTGCCATGAGGTGAGCAGTTTTCCTCTGCCATGAACTTCTACCATGCATGTGCTAATTTGGAACCAGTGAACCATGGGCTGAATCGCCCCAAACTCTGAAGTAAATTAAGCCTCTCTTCCTTTAAATTGTGGGTGTTAGTGATTTTGTCCACGTGCCAGGAAGGTGATTAATACAAAGATCTAGTTAATTTTCAATTTAAACTGTGGTGTAACACAAGTTAGACTGTTATAACTGGGCAATCTGTTGGTTAAGAATGAGACATTCATGAGTAAGATCGATATTGCAAAGCTGAGTTCTGAAACAGGAAGTGCCCTTCCACTGATTTAAAATGCTAAATCTCAAGATTTGTCTTTCACTACATTGTTTTAATGCATTTTTCATTTTCTAAAAGTCTTTTTGTGCAGTTGTAAATTCGAATGAGAGCCTATATATGCTAAGCAGGCAGTCACCTATTGATAGTAACCCTATTCTATAAAATTTGAATCGGATATGTACATTATTCTCACAATTGCACTGTATAACATGCTATAGAAGACTGAATTACAGTGGCACCTCAGTTTACAAACTTGATCCTTTTCAAAACTCTGGTTGAAAACTAAGTTGGATGGGAACCAAATCAAATTCAATGGTGAGGTTCAATGTTAATCTTATGGGGAAATTTGATTCAATTCTCATCCAGTTTGATTTGTGACCAGAATTGAGGATCAAATTGACTTTGTGGAACTAAGGCACCACTGCATACCCACTTTCAAATTGGTAGAGGAAAGCAATATTCAATAATGTAACTACCATAGAAGCAATAAGAAAATAATTCAGGCTGAATTCTGGCCAATATTGGGGTCTTGGTAAACAAGGTTTAATGTCCTCACATAAAGAGATAGAAGAGAGGTCGCTCTTCTCCCTGGGTATGAACTGCAAAGGCCATGTGAACAAACATGGAAGAGATGGCCTTGCCCAAGCCGGGTAGAGAGCCTTACCCAGAAACAGCACCAGCACTCTGATCCCACAATCCAGTGCCTTGGCATTATGGGAACATCCAATCCTGTTTAAGCAACCTAATGTGGTATAATGCAATGGTAATTCTGTCTAAGTAATGACACTTTACTAGGAAACCACTGTGATATAACAAATACCTAAAAGGTAGAAATGCACAGAAGCTGGGGAAATGCGATGCCCGCTAGAGAAGGCCCACATTGCTAGGCAGGCTCTCTTGCCAAGAATTAAGACAAATCTAGTGATGTTACAGGGGAAAAAAGAGGAAAGCTAGAGAGAAGTCCTCTATTTGAGAAAATACATAGATAATTATGAACAGAAAATACTGACAGAAATGTCGACATTAAAGTCTATTCAGAAAAAATGAGGATGTAGTCCTTGGAAAGTGGAGAAAGGAAATTTCTGTAAAAAGTCACCAAAAATTATGCTGAAGTCTGTTCTAGTAGAGATATAACTTATGCACCATGAAATCAATTATTTAACTAAGACAAATTTTAAACAAATGTTAAAAGTGAGGCCTACATCATTCATATTGCTTAAAACAAAAGTGAAAAAATAGAGGTGAAAAAGAAATTGTTAAGCAAAACGGAATCGCAACTTGAAGATGTGGAAAATTCTCAGGCCAGTATATTGAAAAAATAATAGGAAAGTTTGTTTTGAGGAAAATACAAAGTGGGTGGTTGAAAATCATTTGATTAAATACATTGGTATGACTTTCATCAGCAACCTCAGTGGAAGCCCAGCAGAAACGTGGGATTACATCAGCAGAGACAAGCCAGTTTGGAGTGTAGTGACCAGGCCAGGATGAGAGTGGTTTTTTTACCTACAAATATGTTTTGTTGTTCAAGAAAGAGATCAGATGTCTCCAACAGGGATTCAGAAGTTATTGGATTGCCACTTCTACAAACCGTGATGGCCAAAGTGTCTGCTGTGCTATTTTGAAGGCCCAGGCTCTTGTCAGAGACAATTCTGTTTTGCATATTTCAGATATGATTCTCCTTTCTCATTAAGAAATTAACATATTTTTTGAAATCAAGTTGTAAACCCCACAAAATTTGTTGTTTTAAGAACACCTTAAGCATTTTTATACGTTCCATTCTCTGTGCTCTTATTGTCATTGCTAATATTCTTAATACGCTTATTTTGCCTTTTCCCTTTTTCCCTTTAGCATGCTTGTCAAATATTTTATATTCATTGAGATTTTCAAAGAATTATAATTGATAGTAATAATCAACAATTCTAGTGTTCCTTGCTTGTTTATTTTATTGCAGTGATTTCTGTTTTTAGCATTAATTCATTTCTCATATTTAAAGGTTTGTTTAAAGTTTTGTACATGAAAAAATTACATGAATAATTTATTGCTCTATTTGAAAGTTAATGATCTATACCTTGTTTGGTGTCAAAACATTCATATCCTACTACTCCTAGTACAAGCATACTAAATACCTCTGAATTGTTAATTATATTGTTAAAGGATTGTTAAAAGATGCTATAACAATTCTATAGCAATTATAAATTTAGCACTTCTAAAAATTAATGCTAACTTCTCCTCCTTTGGTCTCCTGACCCTATTGATAACTATAACACCCTTCAGTACCAAATTCCAGAAAAAAATCTGCTTTAAAAGGTTGCAAATATCAAAATTCAACAATTTAATACCTGCTGCGAGTCATTATTACTTAGTATTAAAATCTGTCTAGGTAATTATAACTCAGATCATATTCATCTAGAAAGAGATAGTCACATCATCTTTTGCAAAAAAAAAAAAAAAAAAAAAACAAAA
>NW_022900913.1:17571148-17617662 GCF_012274545.1 Fukomys damarensis
AAAAAAAAAAAAAAAAAAAAAAAAATCCAAAGGTGAGGCAGGTACCCGTGTTGAGTTCAGCAAGGAGATTCACAGGGCAAAATAACTCAAAGCCAATTAAATAAAATTTGAAGGTCTAATGAATGGAGCCAGATCAAGGGACTAACTTGCAAATGGACAATATATCAAATAATGGAGGGAAGCCTAAAGTAGAGCTAAGTCTGAGATTGAATGTAAAGAGATTAGTGGATGGAAAACTATCAGTGGACTAAAGGAGCATGAAGAGTCCCTTCAGTGTGTTTTTACTCCATTTCTGCGCATATTTATGCAGGGTTTCCCCATAGGTATATTACCACTACTTCCTGTATTTAATTTGAATCTGAATTACTTGGGAGCCATATTAAAATCTCTATTTTTATTCATTGGTTAGGAAATGTGATTCTAAAACATACCCACTTGAGTGGCAGGTCCTTGAACTCACTGCCACGACTTAAAAACACTTTATAGAGATGCAACAACCAGGAAAAGGTACAGTGGGCATGTGCCATACAGGACGTCTAGGGACAGCTAGATTAATCTGCACATTTTGGATTCTGACTTTTTGGACCTTATGGAGGAAAGCATGCTGGCAGACATGCTGCAGGGCATGCGTCTCTTGGGAATGTACTGTTTCTCATGTTAAAGAGAAACTGTGGAATCAGAGGCAATGTTCTATGCCACCCACAGAACATGTGTTCCTCTGAATGGAAGGGAGACATCAGCCTCATGTTCCTTATTTCTAATGTTACAAGGCTCATGATTTAAAACATCCTAAAATAAATGATTGGGATATACTAGAATTTGCAGCAGAAGGAAGATTATTTCAGTGATTGCCTATGAAGTAATACCAGCCACTGATAAAATGTTAATATAGGCAAACTAATTACTAAAATAACATGTACTCATCTTTTATTTTGATTTTTCTTTTGGATATTATCTTTACAATAAGAAATACTACCTGTGAATGTATTTAATTTCAGTTTTCCCAGGTTTTATGGAAGAAAAATGGTCACTAGGAGCTAGGATTTCTCAGACAGAAATGCTGATGGCGATTTCCTCGAAACAATTTAGAGAAGATCTTTAAAATTTGTTTCTATGTGATCCCCAAACTATATACCAACAGCACACTTTCTAAAATATCTTTCCATGTTACTTCTGCTAGATGCTATGTAAGTACACATTTTAATGATGATAATATATATTGTTCTTTATATCAAGATGCTTGTAATAAAACAAGAACATGCTGAACATCATAACAGAGATTTTAAAGTACATATTTATAAAGAATGATATGATTTAAAATAGCTCTTATATCTATGCCATCTGAAATGCTTCCCAAAGGTACTAAATGGCTTCTAAAAGCCACATGAGCTTTGCTCTAGAGGAACTATGAAAGCACTTAAAGAATAAAACAATGAGACGTGATATTAAGCAACACAGCATGCCAAGTTAATCTCCTGGAGATATATATTCTAAAATCCTTTGTTTATTTCAATATGAGATTTGCAGAGCTCCTCCATGCTTCAGATCTCTAGACTCAAGTTTCCCAAATTGAACATATGTTAATCAGTCTTAATGCCACCCCACTGAATTTGTGTGAAATCCATGGAATGAACACTTCCATCTGATTTTTCATGTTTGACTTGGTGTGATAATATTGATGGATATGAGAGAAGATTAGAGAGTCACCTTTGATAATTCAATATATTTTCTTTGTCAAACCTGATCAAATTTGCCTGTATGTAACTTTTCTTTATTCAGCTCCTCTCTTCTACTGACCATGTAGCTTTCTCAAAAATGGCTGTTTTAAGTAAATCCTTCACTATATATATTTTGGGGGTACTGGGAGGTTAACTCATTTGAATTTACAGGCAATTTACACCCACTGAGTTACATCCCCAGCTCCCAGTCCTTCATACTATTAATATAGCATATGTCTTGGTTAATTTTCTCATTGTCAAGACAAAATACCCAACACTCAGAGTTAAAGGAGGAAAGGTTAATTGTAGCTTACTATAGCAGGCTTCTTTGCCCAGTACAGCAGTCTATCAGTGACACAAGCTTCTTGTCACTCCATGGCTCAGCTGCCCTGGGGGTCTGACTGAAGCTTAGCATGGCTCAGGGGGACATGTCAGATAGAAGAGGTGAATGAATGCAGCTTCTCCACTGGTGTCTGCTGGTAAGACTTAGGTCCTAGTCCATGAAGTAGTAGGGCCCTGCTGACTTAACTTCCAATGGAGATCAGCTTGACTCCAACTAAATTATTTCCCTCTGAATTACCCCTTTGTTTCATTCACAAAGATATGCTAGTGCCTACTTTTTACAGTCCTGCCTGTGATATCTGCTTTCACCAGGTGTTCCAAGGCATACTCTGCTTCCTTTTCACCCATACTTGTTATGAATAAATGCTGGATGTCCTTGGTGCCTTTTGTCTTTGCCACCCAAAGAACCTTAGATCAGCCCAAGATCCAGCTCGCTCAAGTCTCTGTCTGTGGCTTTTTTTCTATCTTTCTCTCTTGCTTAAATCATACTGTCTTGTAGGAGTTTGAGACCCACAGGTGAAGTTATCAGTAATGTTCCCTAAAGCTTACAGCTTGTAGGTGTTTCAGTTCATAGCTGGCTGGCTCTAAAATAGGGTGGCATGGCAGAGGGATATCACAGAGCAGAAATCATCCATGGTAGGCAGAAGGCAGCAAGGTAGAGAAGTAGCAAAGCAGCAAGCAGCAAATGACAATAACAGCTCTCTTTATGACCCTTATATTCTTTCCAAGGTACCAAATTTGTAGCACTAGGACTAAGGGTGGAGCACTTTAGTCCACCCTTAGTCCTAACATTGCACCGTGAATCAATCCAAGCATCATATCCTTCACCCTCGTATCACACACTTAGATCGAACCACTTCTGAAAATCCCCATTTACGACTTCATGAGGCTTGAGGGGACAAGCTATAAGAATATACCTTATTTTTTATATGCAACTCTCTTTTACTAAAGCACAGAAGTGCCTCTATATAGACTATTATCTATTGTAGACAATTGCTCTTATATATTGTAATTTCAGTGTAGTATTCAGCCAACTTACTAGTAATTTGATTTGTTTTTTGTTTGTTTGTTTGTTTCTTTGTTTTTTGGTACTGGGGATTGAACTAGGGTCCTTGCACTTGCAAGGCAGGCCACGGAACCACTGAGCTGAATTATTAGCCCGTTTTTGTTTTGTTTTGTTTTGTTTTTGGCACTGGGGTTTGAACTCGGGACTAGTAACTTGATAATGGCAAGCTTTTTATTATTTTTAATCAAACTATCAATCTAAACTTTAGTTTATCTGTAATTAGAAATGAGATTTTCCTACAGCTTTTTTATGGATATAAAATTAGGAAAATTGTAGTATACAGCATGTGCCTTAGCAATGTAAGATCTCTTATCTTTCTTTGTATCTTCTGTATTTCTGAAGTAGAGCAGTTTTTACATATGTTATAAATAGGGAACTTGGGATGGGTGAAATCTCCCAAACTTGAATGCTAAGAACTTATATTGTAAATCTTAAAGGTTAATATTAATTACAAATGTGTGTTATAACAAGATTATACTACCTGACCAATCAAATCTGCCATTGATTATATTTCCAAACAAAAATATCAAATCATTGCTCCACTTAATTGTTCTATGTAGGATAACAAAATAATTATAGTGATGAAAATGACTAGTATAATTGTAATCATTAATTTTGTATAAAAATGTACGTGTTTCCAGAGAGATTAAATAGTATGAACAAATGCATAAAATTATTCAGCCAGGTGGGCTGTTTCCTCATAAGTCCTTCTTTGGTCATCTTTTTAATTTAAACATTGAAAGTACTTTTCTTGCTAAATATAACTCACAATGAATTTAAATCAAAACAAAAACTATTTCACATAAACTTGGGGAATGATGCATGGCGTACATCAAAATATAATTATAAAGCACACATTTATCATAAGATGCTGAAAATGAGCACAAGAGGGCACTCTAACTTAGAGCTGAGTCCAAGAGGGGCACTTTAGAAAGATATTTTTGACTCCAGTAGAAGTATTAAGGAAAAATTTTATCACCTCAAAATTGTAGTAAACATAATAATCTAGAACAAATATATACACATTCATATTTTCTTGATGCAGTAAAACTCAATTTTCTCTTAGGCGACATGCCAGCAGGATTTCTAGCACAAATCCCATCTTGTTCTGACTCATCTTATTCTATCGAGAATGTTTTCTCTGTCTTTCCCATTACCTCCATGTGCAAAGTTCACACAACTAAAGTCACTGTTCTTATCAGGGCATTGCTGGTAAACTAAGTTTTCTAAAGCATGTTCAGAAAAATTAAGAAAAAGTTTGTTTACCCTTTCTTAAGCAAATATAAATAAATCATAAAGCAAAACCAATTAAAAGCATGTGTCTTCATAATGGGGAGGATAGGTCAGAGCACAGCTAAATTTCTATTACAATGAAGTGCTAGACTTGGATAAAAACAGCTTGTGTGCTAGGAATACAGTTTTGATTTTCTTAAAACTAGTTCTTGACATTGCATTATATTATTTCACTGTTGAAATCATTTATTATATTTTCTGTTTTTTTGTATATGTAAGAAAAGCCTGTTAACCATAGTATAAGAGTTTGTCTCAGTTAAATATCCAAGAAACAATACAGTATGCTACCTCAGGGACTGACTCAGATCTTGACCCCTTGATACCATTCAGTATAACTGGACAGGATACTCTCCAGAATTTTCTTTCTACTTCATAAGCCCTATGTTCTAAATGTAGATTTTGGTATATGTTAGCATATCTAGTTTATGGAGTTGCATAGAATCCTATCAGACTCTAAAATGCAAAACATGCAGAGCTCAAATAAGAACTGCATTAGCTTCGCAGGCTAGACTCTTCCCTGAAGATCCCAGTCACGTCAGTGGGTTGAATATCACGGATACCATGATGAAGGAAATTTACAGGTACACTTAGAAGAACCACATGAAAAAAATCTAAACTGATAAATTGCAAGAGCAAGTTTTGATTCCTATGTCAATCCTTTTCATTGGCATTTAAACCAAAGATCTCACCTATTCCCCAGATGACAGCAATTGCTTTCTTTTATCTTCTTTATCCTCCATTGTTAACTAATGACAGAGCCCTTGACTTACATCATATGCTTCCTTCACACCAGTTTTCTTCATCTCTTAGTCACCCGAGTCAGTGTCATAATCTACTAAGATCCAACTAATTCCTGAACCCTTTACTCATCAGCAAATGCTTACTGCGTTCAGAATAAGTACAAGTGTTTTCCGCACTAATTTACTAAATACAGTATAATTCTTCAGTGTTATGTATAAGGTGAAACTAAATTCTCATATAAACTTACAAAATCCTCTATGAATTTTGCTCAGCCTGTATGATCCAGCTCTATTGGATCCAACTCTATCTTCTTTCAGTTTCTGAAACACCTCAAACATAATCACTCGTGTACTGTGTAGCATTTTCACAAGGTCTTCCTCAGTTTAGAAAACTCTCCTAGAATTTAAGATTGCATCTTATTTTTTTAAATTTATTTTAATAGTGGTTCTTCAGAGACACATTCTATCTAAATTTTTCCACTCTAAAGTTCATTTGTTTAATTACAATCGTAGCATCTTTTTTAGTTTTTCAAAGCACTGATTGAAATTTTAATTTGGTTATTTGTTTTTTACTTTCTTATATTTTACTTATCCTGGTCTCTTTTCGATTTTAAATTACAGGACACCCCCTCTCGGTAATGAATATTACCAGTTCATGTCATAGAAGTGAGAACAGAGTATCTAGAATGCAGTTCCTAGAAAATGGTACCTGAATGTAGTATACAGCTGGTGAGATCATGAGTTTTTGATTATGAAAGACTTGTTTGAACTTGACCCTCTAGCTGTACAGAACATGTGTGTAGCAATTATTTCTAAGATAATTTTTCTTTGAAATCAATCATTTAAAATACATTATGTAGCATAATAGGTATATTCTTTAATGATATTTTCTCATGAGATTAAAGTATTAACACTATTTTCTTATCTTGCAAAGAAAATAAAAAGAAATTGCTAGCTTTGAGAGTTTAGTGGTAGCAGCATAAACCGAGTACTCAGCAAATATCTGTTTCGGTAATGTTGATTGTTCTATTGTTAATATGAGGAGCCTTACTGACATTAGCCAGTATTAATTGTATATGTATATGTTCATATATATGTTACATTAGTCATATATAATCTCCACTCAGGTCCATTCTAAGTGCGGCACTCTCCTGTTACCATTGTGAAATTCATAATAATTTTGATCCATGCTCACTGCCTTTTTATTTTGAATTTTGGTCCCCAAATTATATAACCAGTCTTGATTTACAAAATATCAGATTCCACTACCATAACAGTTTTGTTTTCAATTTCTAAAGCAAGATGGCACAAACATACTACAATCAAGCAGTGTGAATCATACAAAAATTACTTTTTTTTCTTTGCTTTGCTAGCTATGAAACTCATATCCAGATTTATCATGTAGTTAGCATGGTTTTGCTGAAGGTTGGAATAATATATTCATGTAAATTAACTTCATCATAAGATTTTTCTTACTCATGTACTATAATCATCAGATTAAGTCAATGTTTCCAATTGATTTTTTTTTATTATTCGTTTCTAAAAACTCATTAGTACATGATCACATTACAAATATTACATCTGTTGTGGGGATTTGAACATGTACATAATATATCTTAATTCTTTTTACTTCCCCTTTCCCTCTCCTCCTTCTATCTTCTTCCTATAAGATCTTTAAGGCTCCTTAGATCAAAGGTTTTGATAAAAATAAACATTGATTAGTATATCTTTAGAATTCCTACATTTTTTCATTTTATGCTATATACATGTCTATACATTTGTGTGTGTGTGTATATATAAAATATGTTTTATATATAGAAGTCAATACTTTTCACGTTTGTCCACGATAAATGGACTTGAGTGAAAAGACCTCATGCCTCTTTGAGTTCCCTCGCTAAAACATGTACAGTTTTCATTTTAGTTACTAAGTATATGCAGGGGAGTGACCCTCTTTGAAATTCCCACGAGAGTCACACTGTTTACCCGAGGAGTCCATTGTCACAATAATGTAGCAGTACAATATAAGCAATCACTATTTGGCTTATTATTCTTAAAGGCATTCACATCCATCTAATACTTGCTAAAGCAGGAGGCAGTCAATTTTTCAAGCAAAAGTCTAAGTAAAGAATTGAGGGACAGACTACCTCACTTCCAACTAGTCACATTTGTTCTTTTAACACAAAAGTAGACCAAAAGAACAGGGCTAGGGATTTAGCTCAGTGGTGACTCTGTCTGCATCGCAAACACAAGGACCAGAGTTTGATCCCTGGTACCCCGCCCAAAAAAAAAATGTATACATGCCAGGGAATGTTGGTGCACCTTCTCTTACAAAAACAGATGAGTGAATAGTACATGGTTTTCACATAAGGATTTAAGTAACGAATTTCAATTTTAAAGGATTTAATTATACTAACCAAATTATGAAGTATGTTGAAAGTAGTCGAAACTGAGACTGCTTTGATGCTCCTGACAGCAGTCTTCTAGGTAGGGTAGAGTAGACTCCCTCAGTAGCCTCATCTTGGAACAAATATGGGACTTCTAATCTGGAAGACAAAATAAGATCAGTTTCTGAATTACTGAAACAAAATTAATTTTACTCCCTTACAGTAAAGCTACATTCTGGGCAAAATAAAAACAAACCCTATTACCCAGCTTAGTGAAACATCTCATTACATAAAATTAACCAGAATGAGTTAGTACAATTTCAAAAATCAGCATTACTATAGAAGAATAAAATCTGATTACTATTGAATTACGAAAAAGATGTTTTAATTTAAAATCAGTTCAATGTAATTTAAAACATCTTTACTATTCATTTATATATATTCAATTGGAAACAAAGACAATGTATTTACAGCTATTTTTGTGGCAAAGGAGCATAAAAGTCACTTCCGCATTGGGCCATATTGATAATGCTTGATTAATAATTACTATAATTGCAAGGGTCATGAGACCAAAATCAGCAAGAAAAGCAGAAAAGAAAAATTGCGGTTTTACTATTGCTTTTCAAAGGAGATTTAGGATAAATTCAAAATAATTTCATGCTTGAACTCTCAAATAAAAATATTTAAAAGACCTTAAAGATATTTCAAAGCACAAAAATGACAGCAAAGAGAAGAGACGACTGACAGAGAAGCGTATGAAGAAATGTTGATTGGAATATGTCAAAATTTATTTTTAGCAAATATCTTTATTTCATAGGAAAGCTACTTGCTGATGGTTTACCTGTTTCCCTGAAATTATATTTTGAGTTATTCGGGATTCAGTGGTTTAGACACATGACACAACTCTTAGCAAGTTTTGCTTGACAGTTAATTGGATTCATTCCACTTTCCCAGATTTGTAAGATATTTGAGCTAATGTTCTTTATTCATGAAGTATTTCAACGCATGTTGCTGTTTCTAAAAACAGGAGTGTGTGTGTGTGTGTGTGTGTGTGTGTGTGCGTGCACACGCGCACACACACTGAGGTAAAGGGGGGAATGGAGTAACATTCTTGAGATGATAGCTAAAATAATTTATATTTGGATTCTGGTAATTAAATTCTAGAGGTTATATTTTTCATGTCTATTTTGTTTCATAGATATTCTCTCAGAAACTTTAAAATTGATACGATCTTCTTTCACAGAACTTGAAACTCATACAGTATACCTAACATAGTCTTTGTAGATCGGGAGGGAGGGAGGGATTAAAGTGAGAGTAGGGGAATGGGAAAAAAGAAGAACCAAGACTGATTATGTAAAGGTTCAAATTTCCAACAATGAATGCCATTCTATTGTCTACATTAAATGTAGCAATAAAATTAAGTTTTAAAAATAAATAAAAATAATTTTCAATAAAACATATTTGAAAATATATTCTATTGATTATAAGCCAATGAATATCTACCTAATAAATTTCTCTGATACAAAAATTTATATTTAAAAGTAAAGCTCTAAGTACTGTTCCACATATATGGGATCCTAAAATAAATCTCAAAATCTTCTCTCCTTCTGTGCTCCATTTCAGTTAGTTTTTTTAACTCAGCCAGTAAATCTTTGCGTTCGATTTTGAAACTTTCTTCTCAGAGTTACTCTTTCTTAGTTGTATCTAGCCCAAAATACTCAACTCACAATAATATGTGGACTCAAACTCTAATTGTAAACACTTCTTAGAATTATGAAGTGTGAGCTGCCGTGGGCCCCAAGATTCACAATCCCACTTTATGACTGAATGGCTATGTCTTCAGCTCAGCTGTCCGTGCGTAGAACCTCGTGAACATAGCTGAAAACATAGGCATTCACAGACACAGCACATCAAAATGGCCCAGCATTATGATTTTGCAACTGCATAATGTTTTCATGTTTCTTCTTCATCTTGTTTTATTACTTACAATTTATTTCATAAAACAGCTGACAGTAGGGAAATATTTAGACAACTATTTCAGATAATTGAAAATCTATGGTAAGATGGAAGCAATTACCCTGACTTTTTCATTACTCATTGTATATATACATATATTTAATTTACTCTGCCCCATATATGTGTATAATGTTGTGTGTCATATAAAATAATAAAAAATAAGAGTTACATTATTCCTGTTTAAAATATATCTTTGTCAATTGTCTTGTTTGGGCACAGATCTGCTGTATATTCCTTGCTTTTTTTTCTGACAACTTTAAGATAAAGCCGACATGATTTATTTAATGCATAGAAAATGATATGAAGAAATAATGTTGGCATGTGTATATATTTGCACAAACTGATCTTGGAAAAAATGTGGCAACTTATTTCCTCATGCAGCCGGCATTAATGCCTATCATTTGTATCTGACCTGCACTATTTGTGATTGAGGGTTTAAAAATTTTTGCAAGATAAGACAATGATATTGTCTTAGTATGTTGAAGACACCTATTAGTCATGGCCTTGGCCAGTTGGGATTTATGACTCAGAAATTACTCTTCCAAACATGCCTGCTGTTCATAAAAGATAGAGATATATAGCTCAAAAATAACACCAAGACAGAAATAATTTTGCACTTCACTTTGCCACATTGACTTTCCTCTAGGATGTATGGCAAGATCTCTAAGTTGTATGAGTTGGCTTTTGTCAATAGTACAGATATATGTTTCCAACTTTTAAATCAAGCAAATTTCTGAGTCAAATAAAATAAATGATCAGATGCAGTGGAAGCAAAAGGGGATGTACACACGATATCCATGCATTGATGGTCGATGGAAAACCATATACACTTTTAACTGTCCCACTATTAGTGTTAGGCATCCCTTAAAGGGATGGTAAGAATACCATGTATCCCTAAAAATGGCCAAGTTATTCTACTTATCAGACAGTGAGTGTCTCAATACATATGACCAACTCTGGTGAAACAGCACCACATTTTGGGGAGGATCCAGAGAAGACATGGACAGGTTGTAATACAGGTCAAAAATCTATTTTCTCACATAAGGCTAAGAACATGGCAATAAACAGAGCAAGCTTTGTGTACGTTGATTTGGCAAAGTACATAAATATAAAAATTAAATTTCATTAATAATGACTATAATCATTTCATTAATAAGAGACAGTATTCTCTTTTCTCTGTGGACACAGATCCTTTTCAAGTTAATTTTAGAATGTTAACAGCCATGAACATATAAATGAAATATTCCCTCCAGGATATTTCTTTGTCCTTGAAGGATAGTCAAAATTCTACTTAGGTTTTTAAGTTAAAATCAAATACATTTCCCAAAATTCCAAATGGAATAATTCCATGCTTTCCCATCCCTGTCTTGTGCAATCACCTACAAAGGTCAGAAACATAGCATTGGGTTAGGTGACTATTAAAATGTGGATTTTAAAATGCAAAGGATTTAGTTATAATTAAGTGATTTGCTTAATATTATATATCAGGAATTGTCTAAAGGGAATCATTATATTAGAAAGAAAAGCAGTGTGCACTTACAATATTATTTCAAAATTACCAGTTTCTAATTAAGAGTATTAATAGTATACTGAATATATTATTACTTTTTTTTGGTATCAGGGATCAAACTTGGTCCTTGTGCTTGAGAGGCAGGTGGTGGAACCACTGAGCTAAACCCATAGCTACGGAATACATTTCAAATTGAGAGATTTTTGTCTTACTCTAAGTTCTCAAGGAAATAACTGACATTTAAAGAGAAAAACATTTGTTTTCTAAACTTTCTACTTTCCTCCATTATGATGGATAATTTCATGTAGTTATGTTTATTATGTTTCCCTAATAAAGTTTTCAGAAAGTTTGAATATTGGGTCAGATGAAAAAAAATCAGGCAAAAGGAAAATTTTGTCGCTTTGTGAGGAAAGAAACAAAACCATGATTCAGTACTAATTGCACAATATCCCCATTGCCAGCGTCAAAATATGGCTTCCAATTCAATTTGATTTTGATGTTTAGTATCCTGTACTAAATGTGTGATTGTCACCTGAAATTTATACTCTTGCTTAAAGGCCTGGCTGATTGTGTCCAGGCCATATGTGACAAATATAATACCTTATGTTATCTACATCAGTAGTGACAGTCCTATTGATTGTCATTCTGTTACTTTACCTAACTCTAATTCGATATAGAAAGTGATCCAAGGTTAGTGAAATATCGGGGGACTAATGCTGGTTGGAATTTACTTTTCCAGTTAAAAAGAATGGACAATGAATGGCAATATTCCTTTGCCATTTCTTTCAGGCTTGAAATCAAATATTATGCCAGCTTCTCCATGGCCTATATTTTGACCACGAAGTAACATGCACTGGATCCAAGCACAACATGAGTGGGTGGTCAAAACAATTAAATAAGATGTGTGCCCTGATAGTGATCCTGGAAAATCCATTATTGGCAGGAAAATTCCCTGAAGAATTATTTTTTTGATGAAAAGTATAACCTTTGCCTATTCAAGTTCAGTAGATAGATTTCAGCTATTTCCCCTCATAAGTATTACCAGTATTCATAGTATTTGTTGAGATACTAAAATAAAATTATGTCTAAGTATAGTTATCTAATAATTATGAATAATGGTGTTTTTTTTAACACATGGATATAACCTCATTGAATATGTAAATAGAAAATAATCACTGTTTAGCTAGTACTTATATCTGTCAAAACAGTAAATTATGATATGCAAAATAATAATTTCTACTTAAAAACAATAATAAGGCTGCATAAATGATGCATCAAGACAAAAACCTTGTAAGAAATAAAAATGAAATAGGAATGGATATGTAGTTGATTATTTTCAGTGAATATTGCATCAAAAGTATTATTAATGACTAATTTTACATTCATTGCATTCCTTTTCATGATTTCTAAATTAATTCATTTCATATAAGAACAAATATCAATTCTATATTTACAAAGATTTCATTATAAAACAGACACAGACAGACAATGTAAAGTCAATGACAGATGGATTCAAGGGTGCATAGCTGTAGTCCCAGCAACTCTGGAGGCTGAATCAGGTGGCTCACTTGAGCCAGAATTCAGAAGGGAGCCTGAAAACCTATTTCAAAAATCCAAACACAGAAATTCAACAAGGAGGGCTCTAAATGTTCTAAATTGTCTTTGGTTTGTATTAAAGTACGATGTGGGCTTTGTTGCCTTTTGGAGTCTGCACTAGTAGTGATTGTGTGTCTACGTTAGAGGATTTATAATTAATTATTAATTAATTGGAGACAGGTTGTGGACACACACTTGAGCCTGGAAAGCCAGCTTCCTGCTGTAAGTCAGTATACTTGATCTCTAAATCATTTTCAGCCTCAAGTCTGGTATTTTTGTCTGAAGATACGAACACCAAGGACAGAGAAATGAATACAGCAAAGAAGGCCAGTCAGAAGAGATAAGCAATATTCAAGTATCACTATATGATTTCTAGGATTCTCAAGATATTAATGAATCAAATGCTAACTTTATCCTCCTTACTTCCCATGAAATCGTAGTATAGAAAGGAGGGAAGTGCTCCATTATGCTGGGGAGAAGGACAATGGTCATGCCCATTTCCACACTTTCTTGCACTTTAACCCTCATCCCTGGTTATCCTCAGTGTTTGGTCCCAGAGCATTGCATAGTAATAAAAGAGAAGTCACTGTGTGTGACAAAAATACCCAGGCTATTTTTTGAGCTGATTATCATTAACAAGCAATCTTGATAATGATTCCTGGATGAATTATCATGCATATTTTCTGCTGTAATAAGTGCCATCTGCTAGCTTAATCTGGGTCTGGCTAAAAGAGTTTCTTTGCAATGCAGAGGCTCCATGGCCCTTGATTGGTACTGCCCTCAGGTAAGAACTGGCAAGGTACTGTGAGCGTCTCCGTACTTCCAGGGTTAACTCGTATACTTGAGGCTTTTTAAATACTTCCCCTCAGTACCTACAAAGATTAGAAAAGGAAGAAAGTGATATTGTGCAATTATTTTGTTTAATCAAGATAAACCACTATACTATGACTTAACTACTTTTCAAAGATACAATGATGGTTTTCCCCAAAGGCTGCTTCTTCAAGTAAATATAATACAGTACAGACTTTGAGTTTATAATGGTAAATTCTAAAAATACAGTCATAATCTACTATTCTCATGACAGTATAAAATCATACCGATGAAAATTATTATCAGATCAGTAACTATTGGAATATAGATAGCAATGAATGCATAATATGTACTGATAAGTAAGTCCTACACCTTTTTTGTGGTAAAGAAAAAAAAAACAGACTAGTACATCAGTAAATATTGTTAATGCAAAAACTATTTCCCACAAAATATATACTATAACTTCACAGTACATTCAGACTAACCAATCTATCTTTAATACTTGCTGCAAGTTAATGAATCAACAACTTTAAAGAAAAAAATACAGATTTTTACAGAAGTAACATCATTTCTATGTGTCTTTACTGAGGGTTCAGCAAAATCATCACCAGGCATGGAAAATTTAATAAGATAACCCACAGGCCTTGGCGTAGAGTTGTACTTATGGCTGTGACTTATTACAGTGAAAGCCACACAACAGAATGGGCAAAGGGAAGGGCTCAACCCACACACACACTCGTGTGTGTGTGTGTGTGTGTGTGTGTGCGCACGTGTGTGTATTGGGGTTGTGCAGATAAAACTAGCACAAGTTTTAAAACATTTCCTAATTGAGTCACAGAAGACACAGTTAATGTTTCCAATAAGAAATAGCAATAAGTGTGAAATGTTGTGTGCCAAATGAATTCTCTGAGGTTCAGCATCTAGGGTTTTCGTGGAGGGCCAATCACAATCACGTGATGTAGACACAATCAGTCCAGCATGTGCCAGTAATGCACACTGGCAGAAGGAAACCCAGTGTCCGGGATAATTCATGATGCTTGTATTACCAGCGTGGACATAGTGAGTCACTCTTCTCTGTTCTGGGAATGGTGCAAACTCTCAGAAAGTCAAGTGGCCAGAAGCCAGCCAAGGACAGCCTCATAAGCAGGCCCATCTGAAGGGCAGGGTCAGGTCTGCTAAGTGAAATTTATTCTGCACAATAGTCAAACAACTATGTCAGAACACTCTTTAAAACATTCAGATTTTGGTGAGATCTCAATGTCATGCCCCTTTATGCTATAAATCATATATTTTTTTAAATATTGGGAAATTGGGTTTCAAAAATTATGAGATAATTTTCAAAAATTTTGCACAGCAAATGATTATATTATCAAGATTCAAACATAAATATTAAATTTCCAATCCTCATCAGAAAATAATCATTATTGAAGCCATGTAAATAACTATCCTGAATACCTTTAAAAAAATGAGTCAAATACTACAGTTCAGCAATATATAAGCCTGAAATTTCCTCAGCTCTTTGCCATTCCTTGATATGGTTTGTTTGCTTGTTTGTTTGTTACTAGTTTCCTTAGTGGTCTGAAATGATACAGCACTATTGGCCATGATATTGAACAACTTTTTGTGTGCTTAAAAACTATTTAATAGAACATTTGTGTGTGTAATAGTTTATTTATCATTATCTAAGTGTTTCTTTGACTTTCTTGATGTTTCAATGAGAGAAATTTTATTTTAATAAAATTGACTTCTCTCTCTTTCCTTTTCACTTTGCAGTTAATTTGGTATCATAGCGAATAATAGCTTCCTTAAGCCAAGATCATAAAACTCAGTCCTTTTTTCTTCTACGATTGTTTTCAGTTTGGGAAAAAATGCATGTACCTTTTAACAGACTTTTGCATTTTCTCAAAATGTTCATGATAAAGTTACCACATGTCTCAGGAATAACAAAATAGTATACACTAATATTTATAGTAGTGTTATTCATACTATTCAAAATTTGAAACAGCAAAATTTTCATTAACTGATGTATGAATAAGTAAACTACAATACATCCTTACATTGGAATACTTTTCAGCAATACAAAAAACGAAGTATTTATATATGCTACAACATGACATCATTTTTTATCTTTATTAAGTTTATTGGTACATGGTAGGTTTAAAATACAGTTACATTCATCATTGGGATCTTGTACCTTTACAAGACTTGTCTTGGTTACTCTTTTTCCCCATTCCCTAACTCTCCCATCACCCCATCCCCCTTGCCTATACACAAAGACATTGTTTCCATGATTTTCCGTTTAACATATTTTTTCTTTTCTCATTTTATCTTTCCTCTACCCCTCCAATTTCCTCTACTCTTTCAGATCTAGTCTTCCTACTACACAATATCAATTATACCTTGTTATCCTTATTTACACTTTTAGTTTTTCACAGCAGTATTTACATATATGTGACATATTAATTTCACTTAAGAGTATGGCCTCAATGTGCATCCACTTAGCTATAAATGTCTCTAGTTTCTCATTCTTTATGTCTGAGTAGTACTCCATTTATCCAGTCTCCAGTTGATGGGCAGTTGGGCAGTTTCCAAATTTTATCTATTAAAAAATGTGCTGCTATAAACATGGGTGAACATATATCACTCTGATGTGGTTCTTTTAATTCTTCTTGGAAGATACCCAGCAGAGGAATAACTGGATCAAATAGGACTTCTAATTGTTTGAGGTATCTCCATATTGATTTCCACAGTGGTTGCATCAGTCTGCACTCCCACCATAAGGAAGAAGGGCTCCTATTTCCCCATAACCCAACAGCATTTGTTATTGGTTAATTTCTTTTTTCATTGTTGTTGATTTCTTGACAGAAGCCATTCTTCATGGGTTGAAATGGAATATCAGTGTTGTTTTATCTGTATCTCTTGAATGACCAGTGATGTTGAACCTTTTTGATATGTTTATTTGCTTCTTTTACTTCTTTGTTTGAGAAATGTCTTTCATTTCAGATGCCCACTTTTGAATTGGTCTTTATATTTCGGGGGTCTGATTTTTTAAAGTTCTTTATATATTGTGGATAATAGACCTTTGTCTGAGGAACAACTGGTAAGCTTTTTTTGCCACATTGTGGGTTGTCTCTTGGCTCTGCTTGTGATTACTCTGGCAGTGCAGAAACTTTTTAAAAAGATGAGATCCCAAATGTTGATTCTTTGTCCTAGTTCCTGTGATACTGAAGTATTGTTGATAAAGCTTTTTTCCATGCCAACATCTTCAAGAGTTCTACCTAACTTATCTTACAAGTTTAGTATTTGTGTTTTAATATCTATATCTTTAAGTCAATTGGATTTTAGTTTAGCTCATGTTGAAGGATATAGGTCCAGTTTAATCTTTGTCAAATTGAAATACAGTTTTTTCCAACACAGCAGAAATTAAAAAATAAATTAGACAATTTTTATAATTTAATGATAATACTATTACAATATACAGGAATCTATGGGGTATAATGAAAACTGTTTTATGTGGGAAATTCAAAGCAGTGAATATCCACACTAGGAAAACAGAGTGAGTTCAAATAAACAACCTAATGGTGAATCTTAAGCTCCTAGAAAACGAACAGCAAGAGAAATGCAAAGCTCATACAAGGGAGGAAATTACAAAGATCAGAGCAGAAATCAATCAAATGGAGACTAAGAGAACAATACAAAAGAGTCAGTAAATCAAAGAGTTGGTTTTTCTAAAGAATAAGATTGATAAACCCTCAGCCAACCTTATAAAAAAGGAAAGAAAAGGCTCAAATGCAAGCCATTAGAAATGAAAATGGTGAAGTCACAACAGACCCAGAAGAAATCCAAAGGATCATCAACACTTACTTTGAGAATCTGAACTCTAATAAAATAGAGAACACAGAAGAAATGGACAGATTTCTAGATACATATAAATTACCAAAGTTAAATGAAGAAGATATAGAAATCCTAAACACCCCAATTACAGTCAGTAAAATCGAAAATGTAATTAAAAATTTACCAACAAAAAAAAGCACAGGTCCTGATGGCTTCACTGCTGAATTCTACAAGACATTTAGAGAAGAACTACTGCCCCTACTCTTTAAATTTTTCAATGAAATTGAAAAGGAAGCTATACTTCCAAATTAATTCCTGTAAGCAAATGTTAATTTGTTTCTAAAACTAGGGAAAGACCCAGCACAAAAGAGAACTACAGGCTAATCTCCCTAGTGAACATAGTTACAAAAAATCCTCAATAAGGGGCTGGCAAACAGAATACAGAGGGTCATCAAGAAGATCACACACCCTGACCAAATTGGATTTATCCCAGAGATTCAAGGGTGGTTCAACAAACACAAATCAATAAATGTAATACACTATATTAACAGAGTCAGGGGACAAAAACCATATGATCATTTCAATAGATGCAGAAAGAGCATTTGACAAAATTCAACACTCATTCATAATAAGTAACCCTACAGAAAATTGGAATAGATGGTCTTAATCTCAACTTGATAGAGGCTATCTATTAAAACCCAACAGCCAACACCACACTAAATGGTTAAAAACTGAGAACCTTCACTCTAAAATCAGGCAAAGATAAGGATGTCCACTATCACTCCTCCTATTCAATATGGTTTAGAAACAGTAGCCACAGCAATAGGACAAGAGAAAGAACTAAAAACAATAAAAGATAGGAAAAGACATTAAACTGTCATTATTTGCAGATCATGTGTTACTCTACATAGAAGACTTAAAAATCTTTGCCAAAAGACCTGTAGACTTAATTAACAGATTCAGTAAAGTAGCTGGATACAAGGTCAGCACTCAAAAATCATAGCCTTCTTATACACAAATAACAGTCTCACTGAGAGTGAAACTAGGGAAACAATTCCTTTCACAATAGCACCCCAAAAATGAATTATCTAGGAACAAATCTAACAAAGGAAACAGAAAACTTCTATATTGAGAACTACAACACTCTGAAAAAAGAGAACATAATTTATATGAATTGATAAAGGTTTGTTTTATTCTTATTTGAGAGAACTTTTCATAACTTATGGAGAACATTTTCTCTGCTATTTGTAGCAGCATTGAATATGGAGCAAATAATGATCAAAACTAAGAATGTTATTTTGTAAACAAAGGAGGGACCAAAGCAAGTATAATACTTTGTGGAAGATGCAGAAAACAGCTGCAAGAAAAAAAAAGAAAGAAAGAAAAAGTAAAGAAAACTCTATTGAAAGTGTAAAGACTTTTCAGGAGCTAACTGCAAATTTTAATAGCTCTATCTTTGCGTAATGGAGGCAATTAGGAGGTCCATGACGGAGATGCAAGTTAGTCTTCTGACTATGGGAAGATAACTGACTGGGTGTTCTTGAGACTTCACTGGACTAGGAAATGTATTTAAAAGCTGGATGGTGTGATCCCTCGAAGCTCAGTCAGTGGTTCCTGAGAAAATGAGTAACTGTGGCCAGAGTCCACACGAGTCTCTGCATGGCGTGTGTCACAGGCATGCGTGAGGAAATAAAATGATTTAACTTTTATATTTTCCATTTTTTGCCTCATTACAAACACAAGATATTCCCTATCAGATCTGTGCCAGATTACTGCAGTTTATTATCCAGCATAAGTTAATTCTAGGTCACCAATTATTAGTTATGCCCTTTGCTTTGTGACTCTGCACATATTCTCTACTTAGTAGTAGAAAATTATGATCATTTCTTTATGGGACCTGACTAAACCAGATATAACTGAAATAATCAGACTATTGGTATTCTTGTGCGTGTGTGTGTGCATGTGCGTGCATGTAGAGGAGAGAACAAGAATGACTGGATTATCTTCAAGAAATTTTGATTTGTTTCTTTGTATTCCAGGGACAACAATATATGAGGAAATACATTAAAATATCTTGTCTCAAAATGTTGAGTATACTGAATCCTGGATCTTCAGGCAGACGTTAATCCAATCTAAGGCTTACACATAGGGTTCTGGTCCATAGCTGTGGAGGGATTAAGTGTGTGAGCTGCCAACAGAAAACTGCAGTGACCCTGGTGAAACACAGTGAGAAGGAGAAGGCTTAACATTAAATATCGTGACAATCTCAGCCAGAAGTCATTTAAGTCTATTTTAAACTGACTATTCTCTGTCTCCCTGGTGCTTCCAAATCTAGTTTCATTTAAGTCGTATAATTCTCTTTCAAAAGGAGTAAGTGTAGTAATATCTGAGCTATATGATATAGTTTCAAATGCTGAGTACTTCAGGATTTATATGTGAAAAAACAGTGAAATGTGACAAGCTTTCACTTTATCATACAAATTAGAATGTTTTCTGAGACGTGATATTTTTCCTAAAATTTGTCCTCCCTCTGAGTTTTAACAGTACTGTATAAGGTAAACTCCACAAGCATATCTCATTGTATGTGGTACACTAGGCTGATAGTTTGTTTAATCTGTGATAAAAGAATACCACAACTTGGGTGGTTTAAAAGATAGAAATTTATTTTCTTATAATTCTGGAGGCCGAAATTCCAAGATCAAGGTGTTAGCATCGTTGGTTTCCGGTGAAACTACTATTCCTAAATTATAGATAGCCCTATTTTCTTTCTGTTCTCAAGTAAACATTTTTTTTGTATATTGAAAGCCAGAGGGCACGTTCTGGTGTTCTTCCTTTTCTTAGAAGAATATTAGTCCTATTGGATTAAAGCTCTACTGTTATGACAGGTCATACTTAAATTTCCTTCTAAAAAGGCCTATTTCCATTGTACAGTAAAGTCACACTGAGCATTACAAAGTCAGCACATCAACTTTGGAAGACTCAATTAACTTCATAGCAATAAGTACAGATAGGAAATCTTATATTCAAGTACTACAGTGTTGAACACTGCCAGGGAAATATTAAGAATCTCATAAACTACAGTACAGAAAATAAGAGATGAAGAGAAATAACAAATCAAAAAATGTATATTAAGCAGATAAAAACCCAAATTGATAATTTTCTGAAATGAGTAGTAAATATTTAAAGTATTAATTTCAAATCAAATAACTGTAGATGCATTAAAGTTTTTGTTGTTATTGTTGTTTTGGTATGGGGAATCAAACTTGGACCTTGAGCTTGTGAGGCAGGAGACGGCACCACTGAGCTAAATTCTGAGCCTAATGCATTTAACTTGTATGTGTAAAGTGAAAGTGTAAATTTCAGAGTCAGATTGTAGTCAAAATTTCGATTTGACAGAGCAGAATTATTGAGCAGAGTATCAAAAAATACTCGTGATGGATCAGTGGGAAAGATCCTTTTGGCATCCCAGTAAATGTATCAGTTTATTTACTAAATTTGAAATAATTTTTCAGTTTAATGGGGAGAGAAGATAAGACAGCCAGCTTTTGGTATCGTGAGTGGTTCTTCATGATTTTTTTTTTTTTTTTTTTTTTTTTTTTGGTCCTGGGGATGACACTCAGGTCCTTGCCCTTGCAAGCCAGGCAGCAGAACCACTGAGCTAAATTCCCAGACCTCTTGTAAGACCTGAAGTCTCACTTCCGCTCCACGGAGCTCGAACAGCCCGAAGGCTTTCAAGATGCTGAGACCTGTAGCCCGACGAGGGCTTCGGATGCAAGGCTCAGGGCCTTACTTCCAGGAGCCCTGAACAGCCATAAGGGCCTCCACAATGCTGGGGCCTATAGCCCAGCGATGGCTCCGGGAGCTTGATGAGCAGCGAGAATCACCCAGGAAGGAACACACCGGACTAGATGGAAAACAGACCTGTATTAGTCTGGCCAGACGGCACTCTCGGAACCGAGTAGCTGGCTCCGAGGGGCGCCAGCTCAGGGGTTGAGGTCCTTTTCATAGGGGGGTAAAAAAAGGGGTTAACATTCTAAGCTTGCAGGCAGGGGACAAAGGTTAGTGGTCTGCTGATTTGAGTTGGTGGTCAGCAGTCACATACTCGGCAGTCACACATTGATGATTAATACTTATAGGATGTTTCAAAGGTCACCAAGACATTCTGGTTCAGCAAACAGTCTGACAATTAGCTTGGGGTCTCTATATACCGTACAGATTTTATCTCATAGTCTAGAACCACTAATTTACACGTTAATCATGATCCGGACTTCAAACAGTACAAGACTGCCTTACATTCCTAAGCCAGGGTTTGAACAAAGGTCAGGGCTATGCTGCAATGGGAGGGGGTTAGAGCACTGTCTCCTAGGCCCTTTGTCATTTAGCATGGGTTTGTCATTTAGGTCTTACACTCTGAGTGGTTCTGGTCAAGACATCACTTCCTTTGAGCTCACTCATAACACTGATAAGTGAAGCTTTTTAATAATCTCCAATCAAAAAAACATCCTTTTTAGATAATTAACTGGAGCGCCCCCCCAACTCATTTCACTTTCCTCATAAAAATACTCTCTGCTGGAATACTTGCTATTATTTGCTTGACCGAAACGCTTTCTCTGGGTCTCACAAAGAAAGTTGATTGTGTGCTTTCTAGTGCTTTCTAAGGTAGCCACAGTAACCCTGACAGCTACTTGTTATGCTGTCACAATTTTTCATTCTAAATCTGGATAATGTTGACTATATCCACACTAGGAATGACTGAAGAAAAGAAAGAAGGAAGAAGGAAAGAAGAGAGAGAGAGAAAGAGAGAGATGGGAAGGCAGGCAGGCTATGAGATCCCCAAGCTGAATTACAGGAGGCAAAGCAGTTAAATGGCTTTAAATAAGAAAGTGTTAGAATTTGAAAAAAAAAAAAAGAGCTGCTTTATAAGGCAGAACTAGGAACATGAAAATGAAAAGGAAGCCGTTTTCAGCTCAATTAAGGAAGATCTTCTAAATGTTAGAGTTGTTCATTTATTTAATGATTTGCTTCATAAAGTGGAGTTCATGGCATGGGGTATATTCAAGGAGAGGAGAGATGTCGATTTGTTAGGGATGTGTGGAAAAAGCTTATAGCAGATTGGAATTTAAGACAATAATGCTCAAGATTTATTTGTATTTATTCTCACAACTTGCAGTGACTAAAAACAGACTAACATGTTACATAAAAGTGACCGTGGTGAGACATGTAATCTAAACATTGACTGAATACTATGTATTAAGAGATGTAAGGAGTAAATGGCAGGACAGAAAGAATTAGGTGCATATTCTGTTTAATAGATAATATATAAAGGAATGTTCCTAACTAATTTGACACATAAAACAGTGATTTGTCTTCATGTATTCTAAAATTCACATGCTCCAGTTAATGAGATTTTAAGTATTTCTGAAATAACATATAGTAAGCAGAAATAAAAATTCAGGTGTTTTCTAAAACTTCACAATTTCTGAATGAATGGACACTGGATTAATGTATTTTACAAATGCCCTATATCTGAAGGTATTTAAAGGCATGAACATATCTCTATTTCTTTTTCTCTTTTTGATATCTAATTAAAATACCAGGTTTTTAATGTGTCACTTAAATTGAATTGCTACATAATCCATAATATTTCTCTTAGAGATATGATTTTCTTCTCATTTTATGTCCCCAATTTAAACAAAAATAAAGAGATAGTCAAACATACAAACATTGTGTATTTGAGGAGTAAAAATACTGTCAAAACCCTTGTTTATACAGACTGAGGTCAATATGATTATGAATTGTTCAGATACCAAAAATAGCTGCACAGTGTAGAAAATATTTTCTTCTGTAAAATGATGGGTGGACATTATCAGGAAAGACAGATTTTAGTGCAAAGACAAGCAAACAGTGATACCAAGGAATATACAAAATGCAGGTGACATGGTGTGGATTCAGTGATATTTTGACTACACTTTGCCTTCCATGTGGCATATAGGTCTGCAAAAATTCATTGATTTGCAATATAGTAATAACCTTCTTTTTCCACTTTTGCAAACTGCCAAATACTTTAGCAGTTCTCTCAAAGCTGTGGCTGACTGCAAGAGGTTTCCCTTCAGTGTTGCTATCCTTGCAGTAGAATTTCATTGAATAGTCACTGAATCTTAAATACCAGCTAGTTTGGACAATTAGTTTGGCTGAAGAATCAAGGTGCCATTTTAGGAAAAAAGATATTCCAGTAACTGTGAATATTGTCCTTTCAATTGTTTCAGTTTTTAGTTAAGTGGTTAAAAATAAAACCACCTGACACTGACTAATGCAAGAAGCTATATTAGGAAAAAGAAAAATAAGTCTTGTGAAATGTGGCTTAAAATAAACATTTTATCATTATTTGGTGTCTAAAGATCTGATGAGCTTTCCAAAATACAAGTAAACTTCTTACTCAAAAAGTGAAGGCAAAGTTGCATTGGGTGCGATTTTTTTGTTTTGTTTTCTTAACATTTCTCAAATGTGCAAGCGGGAGATAATTTTTGGAACCTCTTCTAGCTACCTGTTTCAAAAATGCCCTCTTCTTATTTAGAATTAAGTGAATCTCTAATAATTAGGAAGCTGTGTGTCAGCCAAGTAGACTTTTGCATTTATTCTGAGCAGGAGGGAGGGGTTCAAGGGAGGGCAGGGGAATGGGGAAAAAACTGAGAACCAAGATTAAGTAAAGCTGCACATTTCCAACAATGAATGTCACTATATTGTATACCTGAAATGTACCAATAAAATTAATTTTAAAAATCTAATTGACAAATGTTCTATTGGTGAGCATGTTACTTTAGTTGGGCCACCATAACAGAATACCAGAGAACAGAAGGCTTAAATGACAGAAATGCGCTTTTCCTCCTCTTCATAAACGAGAAGATTAATTGTTCTGTGGGCTAAGAACATGGCATTAGAAGGTAGATGTTTTCCTGAAGACCCTTTACGGAGATGGCAGCCTTCTCACTGTATCCTCACAAGGAAGTTTCTCTGTGCATGCATTCACGTTATTCCTATGTTAAAATGTGCTCTCCTTGTAAAGACACCAGGCAAATTAGATTGATGTTCACCCTAAATATAGCAATTTAACCTAACCATCAATTTGAAAGACTCTGTTTTCAGATGAAGTTACTTTTCAAGCTATTGCAGAACTGGGCTTTAACATAGGACTATGAAGGTGAGAGTTCTACTGAACTCATAGCAGTGAGCTACAGGATTTCCATAGGAAAATCTGGTTAATTAACCCTTAGAATGTACACAAACATAACTGTATCACCTTTCAGTCATGAACCAGAAATCGTCTCCAGGATTATAGAGACATGAGGAAACAGCTAAAAGATGCTGAAGACCACAAGAGAGAATCAATTTGGTGTCCTGTGAAAAGTGAGAAGGTACCTTTACCATCTTAGGTGTTATTAGTCCAATGAAATATATCTGAGATTATATTCTGTGTCATATGTTGTTTTTATGTATTCATTGCCATTGACTGATTTAATTGTTTCTTGGTTTAATTTAATATCAAGTGAATGGGAAGAGTATACCATGTTTATAATATTTTGTCGTTCAAAAAATAAAAGTATCTATGAGGCATGATCAAAAAGTACTGCAAATGCTTATTTTTTAAAAATTGTAACAATGAAGCATATGTTTCCATAAATACCCCTCAGAATATCTGCAGCATGTAACACAACTACCCAACCATTCTTGACATTTTTCAAAAGAAGTTTTGGTAATTATCTTTCATGAGTATCTTTAGCTGTGCTATGTGCCCTAACATTTTTATCTTTTAAGATCATTTTGGTTTAGGGAAAAGATAGCACCTAAAGGTACTGGATCTGACGTATGGATCAGATATGTGCAACATGCATGAGGACACAGCATAATGTATTTAAGAGCTTGCCTTTCCATTGGATGACACTCTGCGTCAGCATGCACCGAAGTTTGAGCACACATTGTAGACACAGGAAAGAGGTTATGAAGAGTTGCTTCAGAAGGTGGCATGAAAGAAGATAAGTGTGTTCCAATGGAAGGGGAATTTTCTCAAGGGATTAATAGAATGTGTCATTTACCGTAAGAAATTCTTTGATTTAAATACAATTGTTATTTTTTTTTTTGCCTATGTATAAAGCTTTTAGAACTTGAAATCACTTCCTTGGGAAAGTGTAAGACTGGCATGTTTACAGGCAATATTAGGTCACTGTTCCTTGTTTATATCAAGATTCTAGTCAGATAAATATGTCACAAAGTTGTATTTCAAAAATTCACAACTTAAGAGAGCTAGAAAGTGAGTAAAATTTATTTTACATTTTAGAATCTAATAACCCTATCCTAATTGCTAGCTGTTTTGTTGTTGTTGTTGCCATTTTTGTTTTTTCTTTAATAGCAGAGAAGTCCACCGAAGCACCAAAGTGGGAACAGGGCATTCATCACATTTTGTCCACACTAGGAATAAATGAAAAGCAAGTTAAAAGCAATAGAAGGAAAATTACACAACATGTCTCTTAGAAATATCTACAAAAATGCCCAGTGTCTTGTCACACACATTCTAAGTGAAATATAATGAGTATGATTAGACAAGGCATATACCATCTCGTGAATATGTATTTGGGGAGGTGGGAAATGTTTCTCAGCTGAAAGCAAATGTTCACTTGACCCTCCCTCCCCTCAAACTATTGCACTATTTTTTTTCTCATTAAGAGCAGAAATTCATCATAGCAAACATGGTATAAACTTCCTACCTCGGCTCTCAAAAAGAAAATAGTTCATTTCACCAAGACCATTATTTACATATAATTTAGACAGAAAGGTAAATTCAAATGATCAAGAAATAGGGAATATACAAAATGTAAGTCTCCCTCTTCTCTTCAACCTCAACTTTAATGGACATGTTCTCCATTCATCTTTAAAGCTCTCCTACATTTATCATATATATATATATATAAATCATATTTTTATAATTCTGTTAGCATGCATATCTGTACACAGTATAATGAGTTCTTCTGAGAGGATGAGAACAAAGCCCCCGAAGGAGCCAGTCACTGTCAGGAGAACGGTCAAGCTGATCTGTGGTGGAGGATATATGGCGCAACAGGAGAGTGTAGGTAAAAATGAATGAATACTGACTGAGTTTGGGTGGTTATTTTTCTTGAAGCATTAACACTAAAATGGATAGCCAAATCATTCTGAATGTCTTTCATTTTTTTTCTCTCCAGTTTCACTAAGATACTCTGACTCTGGGATTGTGGCATTTTCTAGCACTCTAAATATTTGCAGGGCATGATTTCACCTAAGGAAAATGTTAGTTCTAGTATTCTAGAAATCCAAGCTTCTGCTTCACATCTTGTGAGTTTGGTTGAATATATTCTTGAGTAAATTCTTTCAAGTGGTGCAGGAAATATTCCTTGAGTTATTTCATAAATAAAAAGTCTTATTTTTAGTATTAGAATTTATTGCTTTTTTAGAGACTTTATAATTATACGAATGTTCTGGTAAATATCAAAATATTATTGTACGTTTTAGCATTGGGGCATTTTAGAGAACTGGTAATTTTTTATGACACTTGTATTTAACTTAGATTAATGAGTTCTGGAATAATAAGAGATTTATGGAATAATAAGAGATTTGTAGGTTTGTTGTTCTTTGAGCATGGTCTTTGGTATGGCTTTTCACAATAAGTAAATTTTATTTATCTCAGGCTTGTTCTTAATAATGTTTTTTCTCCCTATTTCTCTACTTTTTACCTCTATAAACCTATTAAATTATTTATGTTCATTTTTGACTCTGCTTGGTGAAACTGCAATAGCTATTTAGTTTTCTCATATTGACTAGTTTCAAAAATTATTCATTTTTATTCCTTCTTTTGCCGACTTTGTACTGAATAGTTTCATTCATCAATTATCATGCAATGTCTGTGTTTCCCCTGTACTTTTTTCCTTAATGATAACTGGATTTCTCCATCCTGTCTCCTGGATCAATTTCTTCTTGTGTCCCAAGTTCTATTTGTGTACTTTGATAATTCTGTTTGTGTCTTTGTTTTACCATTTATATGTAGTAGAAGCCATGTTAGAATAAGCTCTCACTGGGAATTTTTTTCCTGAAGTTATCAGTATCTAATTTCTGGCCAAATGTGCCAAATGGGATGTGGAAAAAAGATTGTGGGTAAGATACCAAATGACTCCATTGCCTGCCCAAATGGTGGAAACTAGGGATATAGTTCACACTTTGGGGAACACAATTTGACAATTCCAGTGTATATATTTTTCTTGAAGCAAGTACGGCATTGCACATAAGAGGATGGGAAATTGGGCAGAACTGGCCAAACCATGCAGTCGCTGCAGTGTTCTTCTTATGAGTCAAAATAGTGATATTCTTCTCATATTCATTTTTGGTACGTGCTGTCTAGGTCACTGGATTAAAAATACTTTTCTGTGAACAACGCATAGCTCGCATGCCTTCTGCAGTGCCTTTTCTGTGATTTCTGAACTTTTGTATCTGTCATTATGATTATATCTGCTATTGGTCACCCAGTACTTCATCTAGATCTGTGTCTGCTGACACTTAAACTCTTTTCTTCAGTCAGTGCCTTCTGTAAGATTTTGCTTAAAATTCAATGTGTTTGAAAAGGAGGAAAGACAATATAGATGCTCATTTTGCTGTTTTTTCCTTAGAATAATATTCATTACTTAACCCTGGACTCCTATCCATAGCTTTACTTTGTTTTGTTGAATATACGGGTCTAATTCTGCTTGATTTCTTATGGAGGTAGTAAATGAGAGTATTCTTCTCTCTTAAAAATGGCTCCTCCTTCTATGGCTCTCATTTTTTAAAAATAAAGGTGATTTACTTTTATACACTTCTCCTTTATCAGAAAATATATTGCTTTTGTGATTGAACTTGATCAATGTGCATTTACTCTTTGTTTTTATTAGTACTTCTTTGCAGTAATGTTTACATTCTTAGTAAAGTTGCTCCATGTACATAGCACATCTTACTTCCCTTTTGACTGCTATGCCTTTCCCTTCCCACACCTCCATCTGTTATTTGAAGAAGATCTATCTTCTTACTTCCTGTCATCTACTTTTGTATTACTCTTTGTTTATCCTTTGGATAACTCACAGAAGAGAAACCAAGCGATATTAAAGCCTATGTGTCGGATTTGTTTCACATAATCACGTAGGAGGACTTTCAAATGTAAGGACTCAAAATTTTCTGTGTTCTTAGTGAACTTACAAACATGTACCTGGTCGCATTTTTCTGTCATTCCTTAAAGTCAGAAACTCTTAAAGGATAAACACACGGAATGGTTGCCACATTTGGCCCTACCTCCAATACACACAGGACAATCTAACACTTGATTGCTGAGGAAGATTTCTGTGGTTTACCTAGATGTTTAATTAAATTTCTGTGGGAAGATAGAAAAAAAGAACGTATGCTTGACATAGGCAAACCTGGTTGGGGGAAGTAGCCTGACCTGTTAATTACAAGACACCAGAACCCATGCACAGAACAGTTCCCAGAGCCCACAGGTGGACTTCTCCCAAGAACTAGAGCAGGTTGTCAGTAGGAAGGCCTAGGCTTGATGTTAGCCTGAGGCATGGGATCCCTGCACTGCCTCTCGGGACCCATATGTAGAATTTCTTTTGGGTTTCCTCAACATCTGGAATGCATAAAAGCTACAGACACCAAACACTTGCTATCATGATTTTCTTCACAGTCGCCTGCCCTGCTTTCTCTAGGGTGTCATTTTATTGTTTTTTCTCCTCTTATTCAGACCAAACTAACATTGCAGAGCCACTTTCTCCCTCACTCTTCATTTTTGCTACTGTTTTTTGCTCCTTTTGCCACTGCTTTTCTTTTCCTTTTCCTCAATTCTTTGTTCAAAACCAGAGTAACCTGGAATCTTACTCCCAAAAGAGAGCCAAGCAACCCAGAACCTGGCAATGTTTAATTGGAATGCCAGTTTTAGAAGCAAGCTACTCAACAACATTCCTACTTATGCAGACACATCTCTTACTGGGAGTGCCCAGGCACAAAGGACTGGCTCTTGCTCTTTTCTTATAGGAAAGACCGAGAGTTGGCAAACTCTGATAATATAAGTATAACTCTTAGTTATTTATCTTATCAACACTCTTCTAAAAGTCATGATTCACCAGAATCACGTTTGTAAGAAATTCAGAAATCTAAAATAAAAATACAACACAATGCACAAGTGATCATAAAATATTTTTTACTTTTTAAAAAGCCTAAAGTCAAACCAAGGACTTTAGTAGTATCCTTAAAAAGGTCTTTAAAATGTTGCAGTCATGATTCAATATACAATAGTATGATGAAAGAATATTCACAAGTTAAACAGTATTTAATTGAAATAATTAAAATTGAAGAAAATAGAAGGTAAACACTAGCTAGCTACCCAACTCTCCTAAAATTTAACCACTCAGAAAAGGAAATACATTTTAAAGAAATAAAATCACACAATTACCCTCAAGATAATAGAAGTTTAAAAAGAAAAAAAATGTAAAAACAGTGGAGGCTATTACACATTACTATGTGGGGAAAATGTTCCAGCTGAATGAAAATATAAGACTTCACATTGAAAAACTTCTATGATTCTGATGAAATTAAGAATAGTCCAGGGGTGGGGATTTAGTTCAGTGGTTCGGTGGCCTGCCTTGCAAGTGCAAGGACCGGAGTTCAATCCCCGGTACAAAAAAAAAAAAAGAATAGTCCAGCTAGGCAAATCCCATAAAAAAGTCAAAATATAAGATCAATAAATGATAATTTACCAACAAATCAGTATGAACTGGAATCCCATGCAAATCATTAAAATGTTTGAATGGCTGAAAACAATGTTACAAAATCTTCAAAAATAAGAAGTAAAATTTACATTTATTCAAAGCATTAGTCAAACATGAGTAAAATAAAAAATCACTTTTGCACTTGATGGATTTGGAAAGCTGTATCCCAGTACAGCTTTCCTGAAAATATACAGGTTGATACTTGGGGGAAAAAAGAGAGTAAACCAGGAAGATGACACAGTATCTAGAAATAGTGTAAACAACCCAGTAAACCACTCAAAGAAAGAACCAGAATAACAACTCCACTAAAGCCTGAAGCAGAAGGATATATATTTTAATAGTGAGGTTGCCAGGAATAAAGGAAGTCCTTAAAAGTCCTTAAAGTAGTGTATTGCTGAGAGTGCGGCTCACTTGAAGATATGAAATAATATGTACAACACATAGAAATAATAAATTGACCATCTGAAAATTTCAGAACACAAAAGATAGAAAGGAAATACAAAAATTTGACCCAAATTGGGAAATGAAACAAATACAGTATAAGAAATAAAATGTCAGTCAATGCATGGGGTCAAGAAGAAAATTGGAAAACATAATTATGACAAATAGGATATTTTTTTTCTTCTAAGTTGAAAATAGAAATGGAAGGGGCAACATATGATTATGTAAGTCTCGTTTTCATGGTTGTAAAAGTTACATGCGTTTCTTTATAATTTATGTAACTGATTTAAGAAATAATTTGCAATTCAGTTCTTCAGTATCACTAGTTACATTTCAGAGTTGTCAATAGTCTCATGTGATTAACATAGAAGGCAGTTAAAATAGAGCATTTTCTTCAACACAAAAATGACTGAACATTTCTGATATAGTTTTTTTTTTTTTGATACCAGGGATTGAACTTGGGACCTCATGCTTGCAAGGCACGCTGCAAACCACTGAGCTAAATCCCTGGCCCTGATATAGTTATACCAATTAAATAAAGAATTGTATGCAAATTCATACTCTATGTTTTAAGCACATTTCAGAGTCAGCTTTGACTGCTATGAGAAACATAGACTGAGTGGCAGAAAAAAAGAACTTTTTTTTTTCCCCTCTGTCAGTGTCGAAGGCCAAGGAGCTAAAGAATCAGTGTGTCCCAAGGGCTGTCTTCCTGGTTTGCAGACAAACAACTTCTCATTACGTCTTAATATGGTCTTCCTCTGGTTTGTACACGGGAAGAGAGATTAGAGAGACTGCACTGACCTTTCTCTTCAGATAAGGCCATTAAACACATCATAAGGTTTGCACCATCATGAGCTTATGTACCCTTAGTAATTTTCCAAATGTCACAATTCTATAAACTATTTCTTTAGGAAATAGAATTACAACATATACATTTTGAGAGAAAGGAATTTGGTGTCTAGCAGCAAATCTCTAGGAGAAGTGTAAAGAGTTAATATTCACAAATAAAATAAAATTGCACATTCATTTTATTGAATTATGATTTATGACAAGTCACCATATGGATATTTCTTTATATCTAGATCTGCATCAACATTACTGAGTTCAAATTAACTTTTTTAGTGGAATGTTTCACTCTGTCTTTTAGTTTTATGAAGATAAAATAGATACTTTTTTCTTTTTGAAAGAGCCCTATAATTTGAATGTTTTATAATTAATTTGGAATCATTTTCCTTTGAGTTCTGAGGTTTCACAGTGAGTCACTTTGCCAGGTCCTTTAGTCCAGGGTCATCGGTTTTCTTTCTATTGACTTTGCCCCCCATTCTTACCATTTATTACACACACACACACACACACACAGACATACATACACATACACACATACACACACACAAACACACACACACACACACAGAGCAACTCCTATTTAGAATATCAATGGGATACAAGTGGTCTGGGGAGAAGAATTCTCCCCATTTCCTGTGACAGAAAGTTTTAAGAGACAACTTCTGTCTTACCCAGATCAAAGATAAAATAAGTTATCATAAATCACTTTTAGGAAAGCCCTGTTTCCTGTCTCTCTGTATTTAGCCAGTTTTTACCTTTCTCTGGAAAAATTTTCCCTAATATAAACTGGTTAAGATTGCTTTATAAGGGCCAGGGATTTAGCTCAGTGGTTTCTCACTACCTTGAAAGTGCAAAGTCTTGAGTTTGATCCCAGGTACACAAAAAAAGATTGTTTTATAATAAACATTTTTTTCATATTTAGCAACACTTGGTTCAATTCTACAAATAACATTTTGGTATCTATTCCCAGTCAAGCTCTCTTGGGTCTTTAGTTCATGTTTCTTCAATGAGTGGTTTATTTCATGTAATCTTTAATAAAAGTATTTATTTGTTGAAGTCTCTCTCCGAGATTATTCTTCAAAAACTCACAAAATAAGTTAATATATCCTTAGCCAGTTTAAATAAAAAACTTTTATATATATATATATATATATAGCTCATTATATCAGAGAAACTGTGATTAAATTACCTTTACAAAATTCACGAGATAAAATGGAAATTTTAATAAAATTAAAAGTATCAGTACAATTTAGATATACATAATGAGCTGGGTGTGGTGGTGCATGCTTGTAACCCCAGCAGTTGGGAGGCAGAGGCAGGAGAGTCACCGTGAGTTTGAGACCAGCCTGGGATAATAGTGAGTTCCAGGTCAATCTCAACAACATAGTGAGACCCTGTCTCAAAACAAACAAACAAACAAAATATATATAATATCATTTTCATCATATGGAATATGTACCTGTACATCATAAATCTTGATTCTTATTTTTTCCCATTCTCCTCTACGCCTCCAACCACTCTATCCTCCTTATTTACAAAAGCTTCTTTTTCAATTTAGCCTTTTCTTGTTTTTCTTTTCTATTCTTTGTTTTCCCATACACACCTCCCTAGTGACTATATTTACACCATAAATATACACAATTTTTGTTTCTTATGTGTGAGTTGTCTTAGGTAATTTTTTATTTTAATGTAATAGGTAGGTATTCATGAAGAAAATATAAAAACAATTCTATAAAAATAATCTTTCATAAACATAATTATAGAATAATAATTGTAAATATGTGCATCATAATTTAAAAAAAATATATTTTCAATTGCTAATCTATCCCTTAACTCACTTCCCATTAATGCCATACAATTTTTTGCATAAAACACTTTAATTATTTACAAATTATCTCAATATAATTTTGAATTATATCTATTATACATTTTGGTTCTTTATTTACACATTCAGTTTCTCATACCAGAGCAACAATGTGATATTTACACGTGTGTTTGATTTATTTCATGAGACTGATTTTAAGGTGTATCAATTTACCTAGAAATATCTGGTTTATTTTTCTTTATGGCTGAATAGTACTGCATTATTTTTTAAAATAACTCCTGTTTTTATCCATTCATCTGTTGATGGCCTTTTGGACCCAAGAATTAGCTAACACAGAGTATGCCTCTATAAACTTGGGTTTGCCTATATAGCTCTGGTAGGATCTCTACAATTATTACAATCATTTCCACAGTGGTTGTTCCAGTCTATATTCCCAACAACAGTGGAGAAGTGTTTTGTTGTTGTTGTTATTTGTTTGCTTTTTTCCCTATCATAGCTCCACCAACATTTCTTGTTGGTTGATTTCTTGAAAATAACCATTCTTTCTGGAGCGAGATGGAATTTCATGATTGTTTCAATTTGCATCTTTTGAATGACCAGTAACATTGAACATTTTTTTCATGTATTTATTTTCATTTTTACTTTTTTGAGAAGTGTAGATTCATCTCAGAGGCCCATTTTTAGACTGCGTCTTTAATTCTGTTTTGTTTCTTTTTTTTTTTTTTTCAATTCTTTACATGTTCTACACATTAATCCTTTGTCTGTGAAACTACTGCCTAAAATTTTTGTTCCAATTCTGTGGGTTGCCTTTTCACTTTACTGGTAATCTCTTTGGCTGTGAAAAAGCTTTCTAATAAGATGAGTTACTGTTGTAGTATTTCCCATGGTATTGGGGCTTTGTTCATGAACTCTTTGCCTGCAATCATGTCCTCAAGAGTTCTACCTATTCTCTTTTCCAGCAGATTTTGTGTTTCTGTTTTAATATCCAGGTTTTTGATACACTTTGATTTTAGCTTAGTGTATAGTGAGAAACATGGGTCTAGTTTTAGTTATCAGCATGTAGAAAGCCAGTTTTTCCAGCACCATTTACTATAGAGGCTATCTTTCTTCAGTGAATGGATTTGGCCTTTTTGTCAAGCATAAGGGGCTGATTGTGTTTGGGGTTGTTTCTGTATCTGCTACCTGTTCCACTGAACCTAAAGTCTATTTTATTTAGTTATTATTTTCTATTAATTTTGGGAGTAAGCCTATTTTCACCATGTTTGTTCTCTGATCCAAAAGCAAGGGATATCTTTCCATTTAATTATATTCTCTTGAATCTCCTTTTTCAGAATACTGTAGTCATCAAAGTTAAGATTGTTAACCTCTTTTGTCATATTCTTCCCCATTTCATTTTCAACACTATTGTGAAAGTCATGGATTTCCGAATTTCTCTCTCACTGATTTTTTTTCATTCCTGTACAGGAAAGCTATTGATTTTTGAACCTTGACCTTGTATCTAGCTAAGCTACTGAATTTGGTTATTAAAGCTACAAATCATATGGTGGAGTTTTTTGGGTCTTCTATGTAAAGTATGTAATTTCAAAATAATGATAATTTAGCTTCCTTCCTATCTTTACTCCTTTTATTTCTTTCTCTTGTCTCATTGCTTTGGATAATGTTTTTAGAACTATATTGGATAGTAGTGGACATTCTTCCTTGTTTCTGACTTTAGAGTGAAAGCTTTCAGCTTTTGACAATTTATTAGGATGTTTGCTGTTGATTCCTCATAGGTAGCTTTTAACAAATTGATACAAAGACAATCTATTCCAATTTTCTGTGTAGATTTTATCATAAATGTGTAATGGACTTGGTCAAATGCTTTTTCTTCATCCATTAAGATGATTATGTGATTTGTCTTTGGTTCTATTAATATAGGACATTATATTTGATTTGCATATGTGGAACCACCCCTGCTTAGTCACAGTGTGTAATCTTCTTGATGATTTGCTTCATTCTTTTTGAGAGTATTTTATTGAGGGTTTTTATGTTTATATCCATTAAGGAGATTGGCTTGTAATTTTCTTGTTTATTTGGTTCCTTCTCTGGTTATGGTATGAGGGTAATACTTGCTTCCAGTAATGATTTGGGGAGTATTGCTTTTCTTTCCATTTTATTGAAAAGTTTGAAGAATAGCAATATTAGATCATCTCTAAATTTCTTGTAGAATTCAGCCGTGGAATGTCAGTACCTGGGATTTTCTTTGTTGGTAAGCTTTTAATTACATTTCAATTTCATTGACTGATAGCTTTGGTAATTCATATGTTTCTAGGAATTTGTCCATTACTTCTTCATTTTTCCATCTCATTAGAGCATAGATTCTAAAAGTAGCTATTGAGGATATTCTGGATTTCTATAGGATCCATTGTGATTTTATCCTTTCATTCCTAATTGCAAGAATTTAAGTCTTTCTTTCCTTTTTTAATAAGATTGGCTAAGAGATTATCAATTTTATTTAGTCTAAGAACCAACTCTTTATTCAATGATCTTTGTAATATTTTTTAGTCTCAGTTGCATTAATTTCTGCTTTGATCTTTATAATTTCCTCCCTCATATGAGCTTTGAGCTTGACTTATTGTTTTTCTAGATGTTTGAAGTTCAACATTAGGTTGTTTATTTTTGCTCTTTCTGTTTTCTTGATGTTGTGAGCATTCACCGCAAAAAAAAAAAAAGAAAATCTCCCTCTCAGTCGTACTTATACTGTGTACCATAAGTTCCAGTATATTGTATCAGCAGTATAATTTAATTATAGACACTGTTTAATTTCTTCTTTAATTTCAACTGTAGCACATTGGTTGTCCAGGAGGCTATTTCATTTCCGTGTGCTTAGGGAAGTTTTGTGGTTTCTTTTGCTATTGATTTTCAATTTCATTTCACTATGGTCAGAGAGTAATCATTAGATAATATCAATTCCTTTGCCTTAACTTAAGAGTGATATATGGGCTAATATTGGTCTATGATGGAGAATGTCCCATGTGCAACTGAGAAGAATGTGTATCTTGATTTTGTGGGGTGGCACACCCTGTGTATATTTACTATTTATTCACAAGTTTGGTTCAGTTCTGCTATTTCTTTGTTAATTTTCTTCTATTTGATCTGTCTATTTGTGACCGTGGGGTATTAAGATCTCCCATTAAAACTGTACTAATGCTTACTAGACATTTTCATGTCCATTAATATTTGTGTTATATAATTGTGTGCACTGATATTTTGGTGCATGTGTATGTGCAATTGTTACCACTTCTTGGAGTTTTCCCTTATCAAGTAGCAGCTTTTTTATTTGTTTTTTGTGTTGAATTTCTGGAATCTTGATAAATATATGCAGCAGTATAGATTTATTTTGATCATGAATAATTAGAATTATATATGCCTCAATTATTTGTTTGTCAAAATATTTTTGCATGTTTGGGAAGTTTTGTGCCATTATTTCTGTGAACAGATTTTTTTTTAATGGCATTTGCACTGTCTCTGGCTTTCTCATTGACTCCAATCAATCTAATGTTGTTTTTCTTTACATCCTCTTGGGGCTGTTGGACTGTTTTTTCATGGTCCCTTGCTATTTTTAAGGATCTTTCTCTTTGTGGTTATGAACTCCAATCCTGTCTCCTAGATCTGATATTCTGTCTTCACCTTTGTTCCATCAGTTGCATATTATTTCACTGGAATTTTTAATCCATTGCATACCTCTTTGAATCTGTTTCATGGATTTCATTTCTTTTTTATGTTGGGTATTCAGTTTCCATCTTTTTCCTAAGCTCCTCTATGTTTTTAAAATCTGTGTCTACTCTAGATTCACTGAACATGTCTTGCATTTTGAGAATCATTATTTTCTTATCTGAGAAATCATTTTCTCTGTAGCTTCATTCATGTAGGTTTTAAAAATTCTGCTGCTATCATATGGGTTGCTTCTAATTTCCTCTATTTTATGGTCCACTGGAGTTGTCTTGGGTGGGCTGGAAGTATGGAGGTATGGGGCTGTATTTTCTTCTGCAATTTGTCATTTTCTCTTTTTAAATTTTATTTTGTTTTCTGTGTTGATGCTTGCAAATTTCTTACAGCAGATAGTACTAGTATCATTAGTATTGAGGCTTCCCTGAGAAATGTGTAGCTTAAAGAGATGTCTTCTAGGTGTATATATAGTTCTTGGTCTTTGTATCTGTCTCAGATCCTATCTTCCCAATTTATTAAGTATGAGAAGTTGGTAACTGTTTGCCTCAACACCAAGTCCTTTGGTGCTGGCATATGGTGAGGGTTGCCCCTAGATAATCACAGTATTCTCATACAAAGGAGAACAACTCATCACAATTATGACATCCCAGCTAATGTAGTACAATTAAGAATAACAATGACATAAGCACAACCTAGAAACTATCAAACTGTGGTAACGATTAATTTGGTACCATTAACCATAGGGGCAAGATTTGCAGTTATATAATAACATCCCACACAAATCAGGAACTTGTATACAATGAGTTTCCCCTTACTGGAGCAATTTTACCCAGTGGGAGAGTTTTAAGAGGGGTAGGGGACAAAATAGAGATAAATGAAGGGAAATAAAGTAGAGGCAAGGGTAAAGAATAAAGGATGATTATCTGAGCTTTGAGAAGAGCACAGGAGAAAAAGAATGAAGGCTAAAGTAAAAGAACATCAAACTGAACCAGAAAGACAGGAGAATTTTAACTCAAATGAAAATATAAAATCAAGAGAGATGGTCAAGGAAAGAAAGAATGTAGGACTAAACAAAAATAAAAATAAAAACTCATACAAGGTAAAATAAAATAAAATTCACCAAATGGACATAAAAAGAAAAAAAAAAGCAAGGGAATAAAAGCTAAATAAATAAAATTCCTCTGGTGTTCACAATTCTGTGGTAGTGTCCAAGGCAGGTAATGTCCCCAAAACTGTGCTGTGTAATTCAGCAAATCTGCAGTAGGAACAGTGCAAGGTACAAGCTGATGCTGGCCTCTGGATGTGGGGGTTGACAGCAGCTTCCTGAATGTCCCTTGAGAGCCCACCTTTGTGTCCTTCCTGTGATTTTCTCTACATTGTTCTCCTAGTTCCTGTGTTACACTGAGGCAGGGACAGAACAGCCTTGGGGTGCTCTAAGTCCTGCGTACATGTGGCTTTTCCTGGTCTTTGCATAGCCACCCCAATGACACATGTCTATCCTGTCATGCTCCTTGTCCCATGTGGGGTTGGGGAGGTTGCGTGTTGAGGTGGTGCTGCCATTGCTGTAGATATAGCCCCGTGATACTCAGTTCCCTATCAGTCCCCTCCAGCATACTGAGTGCCTGAGGCTGTTTAAATCTGTTACATCTGCATCTTTCTTTCAAGTCACCATTCTCCTCTTTCACTGCCTTCACTATGCTGTGGTCTCTAACTTTGTTGTTGCTAGGGTTTCCAGTTAGCTGACAGAGCAATGACAGAGGAAAAAAAGAAGCCGTTCTCTCCTGTCCCTTGAAGATGGAGTAGTTTTCTGATTGCTCACCCCTGTGTGCCAGTGAAATTTTCTTCCAGACTGCAGCATCCTCTGTGTGGAGAAAGGGAAAAGAATTGAGGGGCCTTATATCCCAGATCTATCCTGTGTAGCTTGAATTAGCCACACTTTTGCAGTTCATCAGTTTCTTGGAGATTTCCCCAGTATGGCGATTCTTTGGTACACAGGCAGCAGCATCACTGGCAGCCCTATGGTTTGGTTTGGTACCTTTTTTTTTTTTTTTTTTTTTTTTTTTGTTCTGGGGATCAAACTCGAGTCCTTGTGTTTGCAAAGTAGGAGGTGGAACTATTGAGCTAAAAGCCCAGTCCTGGTAAACTGTTTTAAACTGTTTTATGAACTCCTGTGGCTATTCCTATGTCTTCTTTGATATCTCTCTCTCTCTCTCTCGTACCAGGGATTGATCTGGGGACCTTGCACTTGTGAGGAAGGCAGAGGAACTACTGAGCTAAATCCCCTGCAATCTATAAGTCTCTTATTTAAGATTGATTTTTGTGTTAGGCTGTATGTCTCTCCTTTTCTTCCAATCACCTGTGTTTTTAGTTGATTTTTTCTGACTTGGTCCAAAATGGCTTCTTCTCTATTCAGCCATGTTGAATCTTAAAATGTAAATTTTAATGAAAGTTGTTCATATCAATATTGCTTATCCATAACAATTAGAAAATTAGTTAAAAATACAGGGTTTTCAGCAAATGTTCACTGATAGAGCAAATACATTCCTATGAATGTAGCAAAAAGGCAAAGTGACATAATTTTCTCCAGTGTGTTCTCATTTTTTTCTATGCTTGTTTCCTATACTTTTCTAAAATTTTTGGCACATATTGTGAATAACTTCCCAATGGTCTTGTGTCGCGAACCGGCAACGCAGAGCACTGTCCCGCAGTGCCTCAAACCTGAAAGAGCAGCAGGGTGGAGATGGGGCAGAGAGAAAGGAAGGACGCCAAGACAAGAGTCTGATCAAGGCGACGTTTAGTGCCGGCAAGCACCGGCCTTTTAAAGGGAAAGGCCGAACTATTATGGGCTAGGATTACCATAGTAACCTCAACACCCGCTCCACGGGAACGAGGGTTCACACGGGCAAGAGAAAGCAGGCTCAAGAAAAACAAATTAACAACACTTGCAACTAATAATCATGATTCCCACAATAGGTGGAGGAACCTAACAAAATGGAGGTACAACACCTGACTCCTATAGATAACGTCAGGTCTTTAACAGGAAGCACCTGACTCCTACAGATCTTTGGCTGTCCGAGTTTCTCCCGTGCAGGGTCAAAACAAGTTTAACACGTGCAGTCCTTAAAAAGGAACAAATGTTGTCTTTCAAAAAGCCAGTGGGCCATGGCTGGCTTCCCACAGTCTTGTGGCTTGTTCATTTAGTAACTATATCTTATTATTTGTTTATGTGCTTGTATTACAGGAAGCTAAGTTAGCTAGGGATACAATTGCAGAGGACTGTAATACTGATTGTACCCAAAGTAGGCTGTCAAGATTTAAACCCACAATTGGCTTTTTTAGAGAAGTGAATTTGGCTGAAGCCTATGTGCCGAGGTCAAAATTACTTGCGCTCAAGTTCTGTTTCCACAGCTAAAATGTTCAGATTAGAAGGACAATGTTCTAATTACTGTCATATATTTTGTCTATCCTGTTCCTAATTCGAGAATGCTTTGCATTGTCCTTTATGAGCCTTGTTTACATATATTTCCATAGAAACTGCACATGACTTGCCTTTACATCAATTGATTGCCCATGAAAGTCAATATCTAGGACCTTCCAGCACCTCTGTTGCTTATAGTGTCATCGGTCATCCTGGCACTGCGCTTTTTCTCTCTTAGTTCCGTCTCTTAGTGTATTCTTCTCTGTCCTGCATCACACATTGGGCAGGCGGGGACTCAAATCTGACTGCAGGGGTCCCTAACATACAATGAGGGAGGGATTGGGTTTCAAAGAATTCCACAGAAATAAAGACATCAAAATTATGACTGAAGGCATATCTTGAAGACCAGGCCTTAAAATACAGATGCAATGCCTAGACCTACCTGCCTCCCCAAGTGATAAGCAGTAACTGGAATTATATTATAATTGGTATCACCTGGTCCATTATGTTTAGCTAGGCAGTCTTTCAAGTGAGTTACCAGAAACTCCAGACCCATTCCTTCCCCCAAATCTCTTTATTCTTTCCATGTAGCCTTGGTTCTCTATTGGAACAAAATTAGCTTACAGAGGCAGGTGTACTTAGTTTTGGTTGATTATGGATCGACTCACATTGTACTCACTTCATGATTTTGTACTGTCCTCGTGATTTTATTCTATAAAACCTTTTTAGAGAAGTGGCCTTGGTGACAACTCACTTCGGGGATCCCCTCCTGTCTCTCCGGAGCTATCTCAATACATTTTCTTACTTAAGACTTCCATTGTTCCTTAGAATTCATTCTTCAGTTTGGGGAAACATTCACTCAGTTTATCTGACATCTAGCAGATTAAGAGTTACATTTTCCCCTATATCAATCGCACTTGGCATAATATGAAATGAATAAAATGAAGACAAAGGAAAATCCAGTTCAAAAATAGAAAAAAAATATTAGAAATAAGCCAAATTTTTAAAATTCCTGGCTCAAATGTAGGACATTATTCATCAATTTTACTATCCATTCACTTTTTATTATCCAAAAATATGGTAGCACATACTTTATTAGTTATCAGAAGAGAAAACTTGAGGAATTCCTGTACTTGATTGTAATAAAGTGCTACTCCTTACACTGTAGTTATTGAAACATACATTTTGGAAGTGTGAAGGGATAAAGCCAATAATCAGTGGATGAGGGTCACGAAAGTTAATATGCACTGAGGATTCCCTGTGGGTGAAACATTCTCCCTCTTCTCAGTCAAGAAAAGATTGTCCTGATATCCCAGCTCTAAATCTACCCCTACTGTAATTGAGTCTTCTTACTGCGCTTGATGAGGCAGCTTAGACCATCTCTAATGAGTAAGAGCAAATATTTCCTTACACTACTTATTCATACAGTTCTAGCAGAAACTCCAAGAGATATTAGGATGCGAATTTGTATACATGTGCACACAAGTGTATGCAGATGGCTTGGACACATCGTTATTCTTCTTATGTACAAAGGTGTTTAAATTTAACTCACTTTTAACACTGGATTATGTTTGGCGAACCTCTGTTGCTGCCTTAATTACAAATCTCTATGATTTCTTACTCAATTAGTCTGAAGAACGAGCTTGAAATAAAAATTTGACCTTGTCCCAAATACACAAACACCTTTAGATGTTGCTGTGGATAAGGGAATAATGATGGTGAAAGATGACAAACTTATTTGTTTAACAATAAAATAAGCTAACAAATGAATTCTATAAACCAGTAAGAGGCAGAAAAGACTTAGGGATAAGCAATGTTAGAATTTATCCAAAAGGGCCAGGGATTTGGCTCAGTTTTTCTGCCGCCTGCCTTGCAAGCGCAAGGGCCCTGAGTTTGATACCTGGTATTAAAGAAAAAAAATCATCTAGAAAATGGTAACAGACAAACTGGATATTTTGATGCATTCCTCTAGTCTTAGCACTATGGAAAATTGTGGGGGGGGGTAAGGAGTTGAAGCCCAGAGTAACTTGATGACTTAGTCTCAAAATTTAAAGAATGATAATAAAAATTTAAAAGGGCTGGCATCCAAAGTGCCTATACTCAATTTTCAAGATTGAAAATAAGAGAGAGAGAGAGAGAGAGAGAGAGATCTCCTTTCTTATTCACTCTATCCTGTCAACCTAGTAATCATTACAAAAGGAGGAAAGAGTATAAAAAATAAACATTAAAAGAGAATAAATTTTTGTTTTAAGCAATGGGCACTCTGATTATGGTGAATAGTATTACCATTATTATTTAAGTTTCCTTTGCAGACTCAACATTTCCTTCCCTTAATCTTGATTATATATTGAGGTATTTTTTTAGAAAGTAAACTAAAGAGTCATTCCCTCCAAAGAAAGAGAAGTGCCCATTTGTGAGACTGCTAGAGGTTTGTACTAGCTCTAAGTCAAAGGTACAAAAAGTGAATTTTGTACTTCCTTCTGGGTGAATCTCCCTAATTTGGTGTTTTACTAAATCAGCTTATTTGTAATAAGGTTTCTTAAAACATATCTTCTTCCCACTGATAAATATAATTCATATCTGATTTCTACATTTATAGCTATTCATACTGTTATTAAAACCACATTTTATAAAAACCAGCTCTATTTTAAGGCAAAATGCAATGCAGAGAGAAATTAGAACTTCAGCATTTAATGATGCAGTATCAGGTTATATTAATGTGGAAAAGTTTGGTTAGGTTAAACAAGACATACTTAACCTCTAAATGGCTCATTAGGCCACACACGAGAGCTCTGTACAGCAACAAATAAATTAAATTATATTACTATGTACAGTCTATCTTATCAGTTATCTCAGTGTAGCTTGTAGTTTAGTCTAGGATGCTATAAAAACTCTCACAGCAGGCAACCTTTCTGGTGGAAATAATGATGATCATAATACAATTTTCTAGTGATATGAAATTCTAAGATTTAGAAAATACTTTGCCAAGATCATAGTTAATAATTATTAAGACATATCCAATTTAATTTAAGGTCATTAATTATGTAATATTTAGACTAGACATTAATTTCATGTTGATGGAGTTAATGTCACTTGACTATCTCTTTGTGCCCCTTAGATAATAAACCAAAATAAAACGAATGGTATTGAAGCTTGGAATACTGACCTGAGGAATTTAATACATGAGTAGAATCCTTATTCTATTTTTCTCTGTGTAACCTTGAGTAAGTTACTAAGCATTCCATAGTTTCAACTTTGACAGCTCTTATCATCATCATCATCATCATGATCCATAATAGGTTAATATAGTCCACAGTATCTAAACCATACACTTCATGCCTTTGTATCACATTTCACCTGTAACTTTGCTAGATGGTTTACATGCTTTCTTCTAGTGATGTACTTCATGCATCTGATCAAAGTCTCAGGATTTTTCTTCTTTAAATTTTGCTGCCTAAGAAATAAATTTGCTCAAACGTGTTATATCCAAAGATAGCCCAAGGAGTGGCGATGTAGTATGGATAGACACGTGCATGAATATCTGGCAGGATCCTCCTTTTGAAATGGACGTGCAATGCCGTTAAACATTCTGCAGGGATCCCCAGAGGGCTCACAGAGGGAGTAAGTCCTAGTTGCCTATACTTTAATGGTATCTCTTCAATTGTCTTGCCTTCCTACTTTTTTCACTACTTCTCTGCTGTTCCCTTCCCTACTATTCCTTACTCTTCCTTTTTTATTGATATACTTAGACACAAGTATTATGAATGAGATTTTTCTTTTGTGGGCTCATACCTGAGTTTTCTACCCAAGCATCACCACTGGCTTCCTCTTCACTTGACATCACTATAATTGTAATTAGCATCATCATTATTAATATGTTTATCTCCACTATGTATAGATAGTATAGGACAAACATGATTTTCTTAGGATACATAGAGATTTCAGTGACCAAGACGTTACCTTGATATGCTGCAATGCAAAATGAGACCACTGTAAATAATACATAGTTACTTGTAATTGCTTATGGTACTGCTTAATTTAAAAAATGAAGGATTTTTATGACTTTATGGATTATTATAATATTCTCCTTTTTATCCAATTTTATTGTATTGATGAAGAAAGTGAAATGATTTCCAAAAAAGTATTTTTAAGTGCACAGCAATAGGCAAAGTAATTCCCAGTGCACTAAAATAGCTTGGATCACATAGTTTTATAAAGGCAGTTGGGCTGATACTATTATTAGCTCATCAAATATTAATAAGCTATTGCGTTTGATATTTGCATGAATGTACTGGAAGATAAAAGTGTACGTGACAAAATATATATCATGATTATTTCTTGCCTCAATTAAATGATCCCCAAGATCACTATATTTCATTTGTTCACTATATGATGAGCTTCAATTTTATAATTATTGTTGTAAAGTGTTATCAACACAATATATATTTAAATTTAAATCCATCCAATAGATGGAATTACTCAAAAGGTTTTACTGTATTTTGTATTTATTTATTTTTTATTTTTTGGTACCAAGGATCAAACTCAGTTCCTTGCGCTTGCGAGACAGGTGGTGGAACCACTGAGCTAAATCCCCAGCCCCAGTCATACTGTATTTTAAATAATCAAGGCTTAATAATTTTCACGTAGTCTACATGTAAACAAGAAGATAAGAGCAAAGCACAGATGCACATCCCATTAATAACTCTGAGAAATGTATGGTTTTGACATAAATAGGATATATCTACTGCTAAAAATTAAACAAAAAGAACATGAGCCACTTAAAGTGTTACTGCTTCCTGTTCAGTAATTACTCATGGGAGAAACTTTCACTGTGCCAAGAAGTATCAAAGATAACAGAGGATTACTTCATAACTTATATGTTAGGCGAAAAAGTCTCACAAATACTTACAAATGTATTTTATAAATTTGCCATCCCATTAGCTATTAAAATGTATAATACCTGGTGATGATCATGAATCTTTATAAAGAGTCTACATTTGAAATTGACCTCTGGAATTCCAGGTGGAGATTTATGAGAAAAGATTTCATGTACTACACACCTGATGACAAGTATACGCTAGAACACACAGTATGTCATAATTAAGGCATTAGAGAAATTAGAAGAACATTGTGTATAAATCTAGTAAGTTCATTTGGGTCTTATTGTCCCTGATAGTGTATTTTACACATATGTATTTGAAATTAATTCTGGATTTAATAAACAAAATGTTTGAATATTTTAAGTAAATATCTGTTCCTTTTTTCAGTGAATTTTTGAATTTCTCAAGGACATCACAAAAAGTAACTTACTTTATTCATTTTCATCTAAAGCTCTGAGATGATAAATCTCTTTCAATTCCACAGTGATTTTCTGTCAGCCAACACATGCTACTGTAACAAAATGCCCAAGACTGAGGAATTATAAGAAGATTAATTTATATTTTCAGGGATCTAGAAGCTGGTAAGTTCACATCAAGCCTTCTGCAGATAATCTTGTATTGCTCTTCCAAAATGGTGCCTGTTGTACCTCAAGGAGTGGAGCGCTGTGTCCTCATGCAGTAGAAGGGGAGGAGGGATGGAAAGGGAAAATTCTCCCTCTTAGGCAGCTTTTTTTCTTTTGGTACTGGGGGTCGAACTTGGGACCTTGTGCTTGTGAGGCAGGCTGCGGAATCTCGGAGCAAAATCACTGATCCAATTCTCTCTCTTAAATCATTTTGTTAAAATATCTAATAACAGGCATAATGCCACTCATCTCAAGGATGCTGCATTGTGTAATTGTTGTTACTTCAGTAGTCAGGATTGCACCTAAGGCCTTCCCATTGAGAACCATCCCAGCTCCACACTTTTTTTTTTTTTTAGTTTGAAACAGAATCTCCCTATGTATAGTAAGAAAGAACTTCCAGACCAACTTAACAATTTGAAAAAAAAAAAAGAGAGAGATAAATCTGTTCAAAGTGAGGGAGAGTATTTTAAGGGGAATTAGAGGTAAAGTGTCTGTTACTCTAATAAGTTTTTAAATTTAAACACTCACTGTATATTTTGATCATACTATGAAAATACTTAATATTTTTCTATAAAAGTCTAAGTTCTAATATTTGCTTCCGAAATTGTCCAATTGAATTTACCTCTAAGCTAGTTTATCACCAGTATTC
>NW_022900913.1:17617723-17623700 GCF_012274545.1 Fukomys damarensis
ATATGTACATCACTCCTCTATATACAAACACACACATTCAGTTGCTCAATCTAAAAATAAAATGAGCAGCCACCTTCCATTGCTTTTTCTCCAACACCTTCCGTGCTTTCCCAGTCTTCCATCAGGTTCTGGTGTCCTGCCTTCTGAAAACATGGTGATTTCTTCTCTGTTCTGTTCCACTATTGTAGCACTTGGTCCAGCGATCATTCATATCCTAAGGCAGTGAAAGAGTTTATTATTTCAAATCTTGACATTTACTCATTACTCCTTGCAATCCATTCTTCGTGTAATCATCAAAAGGATCTCAGAAGCATGCACTGGAATATATAATATATAATATATATTAATATATGCTTCAAAATCTATAAGGATTGCATGTAAGTTTATTAAATGAAAACTTGTTCTCTTGAATTACAGCATTAAATATCTGATTAGGGAAGAGAGCGATTTCTCGAATATTTATTAGAAAAGCAAATTAACCAGAAACAAACACATGTAAGGCTTTGTAAATATTCAGGCTTAAATCACAAGAATTTTAAGTACTTTTTTACTTACACTATTTCTCTGGCTATTTCTGACCCTACAAAATTCTGCCTAAAGTAGTTTCAGGAGTCTCTACTTCATAAGTAAAGTTTTCTCAGAAATTTCTTTTTGAGGAAGTTTTTACCATAACTTTCAATAAAATATTCAGCAAATGTTTTACAGTATAATTTCTCATTTTACTATTTACTTATGATTTTATCTTCAACATACTATTGTGATAAGCAACTTTTTTTCTTTTGTATTTTCTGCTGTGTCCTGGATGTTTTGCCAGTAGTTACAAAGTAAAATAATCAAAGCTGTGTCTTCAAGCAAAAATATCAGATTTTGACAAAAAAGTGTGGAGAACTCCAAAAATAAAAGTCTACTCCTTCTAATCAAGGCCTTTTCACTGCTCCTCTTGACTATAAATTTTTCATCATAGATTTTTAATAGCTAGAGATTCACATTTGAAATAATAAAAATCATGCTAAAACTTTTAAGTAGTTTTTGAGGTTTCTGGATAAAGTTTTCTTCATGGACTATTGAAATGATTGTTTTTGCTGCTACTAATTGTGATGATGACAAGGTATCCCAGAGATTTTATTTTTAAATATTTTCTCTTTTAAAAGATGCCAGAAACAATATCATTATCTTTGTAACCAAAAAAGAAAAACTTTATTTTTGTGTCTTCTGTCTTTGTGTCTAACAAATACTTTAAATGTTCCACAGATTTTTGTCAGCAAAAGTGCATGATCAGACCTTTCTGTCAAAACTTGTCCAGAGCAATAACTCTGTCCTGGTTTCAATTAGAAATAAAACCAGTCATTAAGCATTAAAACCACTCACTTGGCTTAATTGCTGTACTTACACAATTTCTCATTATGTTTGACTATCTAGAGATGGTTGCTGATGGAGAAGGACTTCCTCTTTATGTCTGTTCATCACCTGTTTGGAAACTAATTTAGATTCATAAAAAAAATGCACTTTTTTTACAGCCTGATTTCCACCCAACACAGGGTCACAAGATTGTCAAAAAATCTAGTTCTAAAAGCTTCCATAATGAAATATTAATATAAATCTGGGCAAGTTTAAAAATAGGTGGCAAGATTTTCGGTTTACCTATTCCAAGATGCTGTCAACAGCACATAGTACAACATTTTTTGGTCTCCAGTTTTTAAATTGTGCAAACACTGACTGCCATTCTAATTTGAAAACTTCAGATTGTTTCATAATTTATTCATATTTTAAAATTTCCAACCCTGAAAATATACAGTCAGATTTTAAAAGTTCAAATATCATCAAAGGCTATTCCAGTTTACATTAGAGGCTATACATACTTTTAAAAATTTTTTTGTCCTATTATGAGTAAACTTTTGTTATTGTCTCAGATGTTTCCAAAGAGTTATTGTATAATTCGTGTTTTGCTAAGGAATATCAAAACAGATTATCATAATAGTTCACACTGAAAGATATACAAAGCCTCTTCCGTAGGATACTTTTTTGTTGAAAATGCGTGCAGAGAGCCTATGTTCCTATGCCAAGAGAGAGGAAACATTGGAGTTGGTTGAGAGTTTGGTTAGTCAGCCTGAGCTTTGAGGTTGATTTGTTACTTATGTTCTCAGGAAAGGAAAGGTTTATTTTGTAGAGATTTTCGTCTGTAATCAGGTGGCTCCAAGGCAGTACAGTGTAGCAAAAGGGCCTGACGTGGCAGGCAGGAAACAGAGAAGAATCCAAGGAGGAAGAGGGAGATATATCTTTCCAGGCCACACCCACATTCACCTGCCTCTTCCTAGCAGGTTTCATTCCCCAGTATCACCCCCAGCTCCTCACTGGATTAGTCCACTGATGAATATCAGAACCTCATAATCCAATCACTCCCCAGAAGCTCCACCTGTGAGCATTATGAAGCTGTGTGGTGGACACCTAGGTATCAATGACAATGCTCTGCCTCTGGGACCCAAAAAACTCATATGCAGCCCTTTTTGAAAAATTCTTTAGTCTATATCTGAGAGTCGCCAAAGTCCTGCCAGTTTAAGCATTGCTGAGAAGTTTAAATCTAAAGTCTCTTCTGAGATTTAAGGCAAATTCTTTCTTCAGTGCAAGATCAATAAAAATCACGAGGTAGACACTGCCTACATGCAGTCATAGGGCAAAACTCCCACTCCAAAACAGAGAAACAGGGAACTAGAAAAGAAAAAGACCAAAGCAAGACCAAAATCCAGCAAGCCAAACATTAACTACTGTAGCTTTATGTGCAACTCTAAGCAAATTGTGGTAAGATGTGAACCCCAAAGAGCTTGAATGATCTTGCCCCTGAGCACTGTTCATGGTTGTAGCCCTCATGGCTTCTCTCTTGGGCTGGATCTTGTCACTCCTTGTAGTTTTCCCCACATGTTAAATTCTTTATTTTCTGGGGCCTCCTTTGCGTTTTTGGCTTCACATTAACAGTTTAACGCACCGCTGTCTCAAGAGCACACTGTCTGGTCTCACTACCTTTCTTCAAAAATCTGAATGGAAGCCTCCCAGACCTCACAGTTCTTACATTCTGCATGCCTGTAACACCAGCACCACGTAGAAGTTGGCTAGGTTTCTTAGCATCCTGAAAAGGATGTTAGCTGGTGAATGCAGAGGACTCCCAGTGCCAGGATGGCTAAGCATGGTGAATTGAATTCTGGGGAATCAATTCCCATTTCTTCTGCTGAAGCCATTCTGGAGCATGGTTCCCTAAGGCTCTCTTCATAAAGCAATGACTTTCAGTTTTTACAAATTTGAGGCTTCCAAAAGCAGGCCACTGCTGGCTCCTAGAATGCCCTCAAGGTATCTTTTCTGTTGTCTTGTTCCAAAGTACCAGGCCTCCCCCACCCCCGCAATAAATAAAGCTCTCCTGTACTTTATTTTCAAAGGTGCCAAATTTCCAGAGCTTCTTTTCTGGCCAAATTGTGTAAATAATTCAGCTGTGCTGTTTGCTCATGATTCTCAGTGCAGAGCTGTTTAAAATTTCCCAATACTCCCTAAGCCACAGCCTGAATATCTGGTTGCCTTGCAATTTCCCCCACCCAATAATTAGTCCACCACCTTTAATCACTGTCTCCTGAAAAGTCTCAGGACAGGTGCAAAATGCAGACAAATTTTCTGCCCAAGCATAACACAGATACCTTGGAGTCCAGCTACAAATGGAACACTTCTTTGCAACTGAAATCGCTCACTGGTCTTTACTGGCTGCATTAATGTCAACACCGTGACCCAAGCTCTGATCAGAAGCACAAAATCTCCCATTAAGCTGAGATTATAGCATTCTTGGGGTGCTGGCAATCCAGATGGCACATCCAAATCTTTCCAAATTCCTGATTCAGGGCAGTTCCAAAGGCTTTGAACTTCATAGTTAGGCAGTCAAGGCAATGACCCCACTACTCTTGTACCAAACCTGTCTTAATTACACCGAGACACAATTGGATGTCCACAAGTCTGAGGAGATAACATTTATTGTGGGTCACAGTTTGTAGAGCTCTCAGTTCATAACCAACTGGCTCCAAGGCAGGACAGCATGACAGTAGGGCATGGAAGTGGGGAACTGCTCATGCATGGCAGTCAGAAAGCAGAGTGGTCATGGGGGGTGGAAGATGATATGCTCTCCCAGGCTATGTCCACTTTGATCCACCTCTTCCCAAAAGGAATTGGGAATATCACACCCAATATCACTTCCCAATATCACACTTAGTTCTAAATTCATCATCGGACTAATCCACTGATAAATATGAGGCCTCCATGATCCAATTACCTCCCAAAAGCCCCATCTGTGAGCACAGGAGGCTTTGTAGGGACATCTAGATATAAACCACACAGTTAATATAAAATTTATATCACATTGATAGGGGAATCTCCCAATACAAAATAACTCCTCTTCAGGGATCAGAACTATTAAAGTGGAGATAGTATTTTTAAATGATATAGTAATTTTTAAGTTAATGGCGAAATTTTATCATAACAACTTTCGGAGGAAAAGCCAAGTCTGGAGCTATTTCACAACTTGATATTCCTTAGAATGTTATTTTGTCTTAGATTTTCTATACTGCTTTTCTTCATTTTAACATGGTACTTCCACACCCACCCTTAACAAAAATCTTTTTGCATTTTATATTAAGCCTTCTTACCTGGCTTTGTTTATGATGCTTAGCTGGTAAATCAGTTACAAAGAAGAATCTATGCAATGAGAATAAGAGCAGGAAAGTCTCAAAAAGAGAAGGTAAAGTAAGAAATATATAATTCAACAAATGGTCAAATTGAAATTATTTTATTCACTAGAAGTGGAGTATTATCAGAGGGAGGAGAATAAGGATAACCAAGATGAGTTTAGAAAACATAATTTAGGGAATTGTTGCTAACAATTTCTCGTGAACCTTCAAGGAAAATACAGATGTTTGGATTTATTTATGTTATTGTAGCATATGTTACATTAGCAGTGATAAGGTGAAATTATTATGCTTTTGTTAGCATTCCAAAAGCTGGAATATAGTGAAACCATAAACTTTACCCAGTAAAATTTCTGAAATCAATGATCTGAAATGTTTTGTACAAATCTGTCTTGGTTTTTTGTAACTGTAAAGTGTACTTTATAAAAAAAAAATTCCTTAACAGGACTTCAATGCAAACTTACTAATGCACAGAGTTACAAATATAGCACGTGCTACCTAAATGCATATCCACTCTGTGACAAAACAGCTTCCCAGAGTGAGATAGTGACAGTTATCTAGATACAAAATCTTGATTACATGATCTGAGGTAATATTTCAATGATGCATGTAAATCGGGTCATGAAGTTAAAAAATAAGATTTAGCATCTCTAGAAGTACCAGAAAATGGCTCATTTTAGCTACTACCTAAAAGTTTTTAGGTCTGGATTGCCTCATTGTCCATGTGAAATATATTTGACTGTTCTATGAAATTAAAAGAATCAAATATTGATAAAATTATTTAAATATATAGCATAACAGTATGTTCCTCTCTATAGGTTGACATTTTTCATTTTGAGAAAAATGTTAGTATATTTTTGCCTAAAACAATATAATATTTACTGTATTAAACAACAACAGCAACAGTTAAAAGGAAACTAGTAGCTAGAATTATCCAATTAACATCAATGTTTCATGGTTTTTGCATGCAGATTCTATATGAAAAAAACATACCAGTATGTGAACTTTAGCTTAGCAAAGTCATTTAAAGAATATTATCAACAACAAGAAAGAAAATTACATTTAAATGAGATTTCATTATTGATGCAAAATATAAACAATGTCTTCACTTTGGAAAGTCATTTAATGCACATGGAGTAAGCCACTAGTAAAAGCACTTAGATAACAACCTTAAATGAATAAATACACAGTTATTTGCAATGTAAACAGAATAAGAGAATAACGTAGATAAATGTAGTTCTAAAATCTTTTTTTTTTTTTTTTTT
>NW_022900913.1:17623812-17626534 GCF_012274545.1 Fukomys damarensis
TTTTTTTTTTTTTTTTGTACTGAGGATCGAACTCTGGAACTTGTACTTGTGAGGCTGGTGGTGGAACCTCTGAGCTAAATCCCTGGCCCTAAAATCTTTTGAAATATACTACCTAAAGATTGAGAGAATATAGGTGGAACCTCTGAGCTAAATCCCTGGCCCTAAAATCTTTTGAAATATACTACCTAAAGATTGAGAGAATATATTTCAGGAGTACTCAGGTAAATATAAAGATCAATAATTGTAATAAACGTATTTGCTGATATTATAGGCTCTTTCATTTACTGAAGAATCTCCTCTTCCACATTTCTTTAATATCAGAAATTTTATCAATTGATATCCATGATCTTAGATTGATCACAGAAATGATAATAGTGTAAGGCATTAAAAACTCATTTTAATAATCAATAAAGTGTTTTTCTCAATGTCCACACGTGAATACTTTAACTAATTCAAAGAAGAATAGCTGATTATTTGTGACAAATAAATGAATAGTCCCAATGAGCCACACTTTTTCTTTACAGAAGTCATACTTTCATTGTTTTAGTTTGTTAGCATATTTGTGTAGTCCACAACATTTCCATTCCTTGTGGGGAGTTGGTCGATGTACGCAATACATGCTCGTTTCTGTTTCTGTTTTTCATCCCTTGTCCCTTTCCTCCCTCTCTTGATCCTCTTCCAGTTTGAAAAAGATCTTTTTCTCTACGTCTTTTATCTTGCTCTTTATTTTTACTCTGGGTTCCTCATATAAGAGAAATAATGCTGTATTTAAAATTGTGTTTGATTTATTTCACTTAACATTATGATCTCAAGTTTCATCCATTCTCCTACACGATTGAAGTTAATTTTTATTTGGAAGAGGAGTACCACATAGTGTGTAAATATGACATTTTCATTATAAAATAAAAAAATAAAAGAAAGACCAGTGTATAGATGATTTTAAATTAATATATCACACCCACGTAGTGTGAATTTACAGAGAACAAACTGCTACTCTACAAGCTGTTTAGAAACTATACTAACTTTATTTGAATGTATACTAAGAAAAATAACAAGGACTTTGTGAATAGACCGAGCAGAGTTTAAAACATAGCTACACCTCTTTTAAACAGTGGGACTTCAGAAATTCATGGGAATAACAATATCTATTTCTTGCTGTAGTCATCCTAAGAAATAATAACTGAGCTGGGTACGATGCCATAAGCCTGGAATCCTAGCTTTCTGGGTGACTGAGGCAGAAGGGTTACAATTTTATCCCAACTTGGTCAAATTCGTGATTTAACATCATCCAATATCATAATAAATAAACAAACAAATAAATAAAGACTGAGCTATAGCCTTTGATTCAATCCTCAGTACCAAAACAAAGAAACAGTAATAACATGGCTTTCTATATTTAATAATGTGTACCATAACAGGACATTAAGAAAAATTCTACATATCTCAGTACTTGCTTGGTAGTTGTTGGTATACATGGGCATTTGCATGAATTAGTAATAGATGGATCTGCAGAAGCATGGAATCATTTTCACTTAAATATTAAAGGTATCCACTCCTTTAAAATCTGTGAAAATATTTCTACTTTATATCAGCATATTGCTACATGCTATGAACAAATAAGTGAAGAATAGTGACAAAAATTACACTTCTCAGAAGCTTACAAGTAACAGCGAGAATGAGAAAGTCAATAAGAAACAATATACTATAGCTTAATGAGAAACAATGCAGACAAGGAAAACAAAATGTTCTGGAATGGGTAAAATTTTGAGTTTGGCCATATCAATGTAATGAGATTTGGGAAAAAAATAATGAGAAACTGAGCCTGTGTAAAATTTGAAAAACATTCTAAACTGAGAAAACAGAAGCTTGGAAAGAACAGGGCGTGTCCTACATTCAGGCTGTCAAAAAGTCTTGAGTAAAAAACAAAACAAAACAAAACAAAAAACATAAAACCAGCACTCGGGAGGCTGAGGCAGGAGGATCGCTGTGAGTTCGAGACCAGCCTGGGCTACATAGTGAGTTCCAGGTCAGTCTCAACTACATAGTGAGACCCTGTCTCAAAAACCAAACCAAACCAAACAAAACAAAATGAAATAAAAACCATAAAGGAGAGAATTAGGAGGAGATGTGGGCAGGGGATGTAGCTCAGTGGTGCTGCACCTGCCGTGCAAGTGCAAGGTCCTGAATCAGAGCCCTGATACCAGAAAAATAAATAAATAACTAGAAAATAAATAAAGGGAGGAAACAGTAATAACTTTGTGAAACTAGAGTCACTGGAAGTATTTTGCATACTTGTCAAAATGAGTATTATGTCTACTTTAATTTGTGCCTCAGTATTGCTTTTGTTATAGATTTACTGGAGCCTAGCTATTGAGGATCTGGGTTTGGACTGGGAAGTCAGTTTTGAAAATCTTTACATTTGTCTAGGTGGGAAACAGTGATGGATTTTACTGATGCTAATTAAGAAGGAGGTGATCAATAATAGGTCCTGTATTAATAAATAAATAATACATAAATAAAACAAGCTGGGATGAAACCTGTTGAGAAGACACTTGGTTTAATCCTTAGTACAGAAAATAAAAACCATAAAAAGCAGTACCTTGGCTCTCTATATTTTATAACCTATGACATGACAGGAAGTTGCAGAGTTCTGAATATTTCAGAAACTTTTTGTCTTTTTGGTGGTCACTTAGAAACTGTATCACCATTGATCTGTTTTATA
>NW_022900913.1:17626633-17632760 GCF_012274545.1 Fukomys damarensis
TGTGTGTGTGTGTGTGTGTGTGTGTAAAACTGATTTTTGTTTAAGATATTTATTAGAGGTCAAATTAATATCTTTAGAAAATGAATATCCAATCAAGAACTAAAGATTATTAATGTCTGTCCTTTCTCCACCACACTGAAATCTCTTGCGTGTCATAAATTTGATGACTCTTTATATAGTATTCTCATTTTTCTTTTGTTGTTACTATTCAAATTGCCTGTTGTTGTAACTGTACCCTTCTCTCATACTTTATGGAGTATTGGATTGAGATCGGAATATAGTCCTGATTTCTTCTGCTACACAAGTTAATTTTAAATTTTCTTGACTATATTTTCTATAATTTGGAGGGATACACTTCTCAATTTTCACAATATAATAATCAACTAACATTTAAAAAATGAATGAATATAAATGTAGAAATTAATCTGACAATAATTGAAAATGATGGTCAAACTGTATATTTGTACATTCTTTTATATATATATATATATATATTTCTGTGTATATTAATATATGCATACCAATAATCAGCAATATATAATCTCAATATGAAGGAGCTGAAAATTTAATTTAGATTTTTCCAAATGTTGTATGTCAATGAATTCTATTTTAACTTATACCATCACCAAAATTTTATTTAGTCCGTTCCTTAAAAACTTAATATTGTATCCTGACCTTGTATTTTATTATCCTGACTTTTGTTACAGTGATTCATTCAAATACTTCTAGTTTTTATTTGATGTTTCTTTCTATATAATAATTTAATTGCTTTTAAACTCTTAAATTTTAGCATTACTTTATGATATGAAGTAGGTCTTACATGGAACTATTCTGCAGAAATAGTTATTAAAAGGTATCTTCTTCTTACTCTCAAATCAACTCTTCACCACAGAATATTATTTTCTACAGATTAAAAAATGCATAACAGAAGGATATTCTCATATTTCAGTTTTATGTGATTTTGTCATTAATGAGCTAAAAGCTTTGCTCTCAAAATGCATTTTGGTACATCCAAGGAAATCGGTAATGTTCCTTTTTAACTTAATGTGATAAATTACCCGTTTTATTTTACTTAGTTTCTTCATTAAAAGTTTCTTTTTAGATTGTTGTAAAAATAGGAAAGGGAACAACCTTTCACAAAAATATTCAGTACCTGAAACTGTCAGAATCAATTTTATTGGGATGCTTAAAATAGTGCACAGTTACACCAATGAAATAGTTGTTTGTTCAAAAAACGAGATGACTGAAACACAGTAGGAAAATTTTATAGCTTCTCAACTTGCCCTTGCCTGACTCTTTCTCTTCTCAATGGTGGCTAGGACACTGTAGATCTTCCCCTAGGGAAGTTCTGGGTCCAGGGCAAGCAGAATAATTCTCCTCACACAATTGTGGTTTCCTCTGTGAAACTCTGGTAGCTCACTGAAAGAGTATCATAAAGGAATTACCTTTACTTATTAATTTGTGCAAGTTAGTACTTTCATCTTGACAGTAGGATCAGGTTGGCTGAATTTCTTAAAAACATGAAAGGCCAATGAATCAATAAATCTCACTTGATGCAAGGAATCTCAGTTATGACATGTTATACATATATGTATGTGAAAAGCATGCGTGAAAAAAACTAGAGACAGAGACACTTGGGGCACTAAGGTTTTTGTAAAACTTAAATATATTTGTAGGAAAACCAAAAGCCAAAAATATTCCTCCAGTGAGGCTAATACTCAGGGAAGACCTGAGAAGGCCTAGGATCTCCCTCTGGCTTGCTTTCAAGCTGTGCACCAATCAGAGGTGAATTTAAACCCAGTCTTGTAAACTATCCAGTGAAGTTCACATAGCACGCTCCAAGGAACACACAGAGCCCAGGTGGGAAAATTAATTTGCTTTCTCCAAGTATTTAAGGAAATAGCTGTCAGACACCTAGTATAGTAAGGCCAGTGTTCCCCAGTGCTTCTGTTCATGAACTGTATGGTTTGTGAACAGAAGGTTTCTGCAGAATTTGGCTCCTATTTGCCAACTCCAAGTAGGGCCATGAACACAACCTCCGATATCTTCCCTGAGTGAACATGAGCTTGGCCATATTTCCTAGAATTATGGAACAAATTAAGTTCACGAACCAAGGTACCACTGTACTTAAATAATTACAACACAACAAAGAAGAGGGTTTTCACAGAATATTATAGAGAATGCACTAAATAAGCAAAGAACAACTCAAAACAAGCAGCCACAACAAACCTTAGGAGGAGATAATCGGATTTCCAATATTGCCATATTATGATATTCTAAATGTTTAGTTTTCAACAAAATTATAAAAAAGAACAATAGAAAAAAAAATAAAACCACAAGGCACAAAAAATGAATTAATAAAGCATGGCCTACTCAGAAGAAAGGAGAAATTAGTTTTACCTTTCTAAAACAAAGCCCAGCAACTAGGCTCACTTGAAAATTATTTTAAATTAACTGTCTTACATATGTCCCAGTAAGAAATGAAAAACATGGACAGAAAACTAAAGGAAATAATAAAAATAATGTGTAAACAAACATGAACATCAGTGAAGATATAGAAAGAGTAAAAAGAATCATAAAAATTGTGAGGCTGAAAAGTGAAACAATTGACAAGAAAAACTCACACATCAATAGCACGGGTATGTATCTCAGTCTATAACAGTTGTCTAGCATATGTAAGGCCTTGGGGTAAATGAAGAATACTGAAAAAAAAAATCACTAGAGATGTACAAGAGTAGAATTAAGTAGGCAGAAGGTAGAATAAAAAATTGGAGGATATAACAATTGAAATATCTTAATCTGAGGTTAAAATATAAAGAATAATGAGCAACACCTGAGAAAACTGCAGAAAGCCATCAAACATTGAAACACAGACATGGTGGAATTCCCAGAAGGAAAGGACATTTCAAGGAATAATTGTTATCACTTCAGAAATTTGATGAAAGGCATAAATCTATCGATTCTATGAGCCCACTGACCTGCAAGTAGGATAAATCCAAATAGTCTTACAAAGAAAACACAATCAAAATATGATGTCAAAGACATCAAAGAGGAAAACTTGAAATCCTGTTAGAAATGACTTGTCACACATAAAGCATGATCAGTGATATAAATTACTAATCTCTCTCCAGAATCTGTGAAACTAAGACAGCAGTGAGTTGACATATTCAAAATACTGAAAACAATCAGTTGGCAAATAATTCTATAACCAGGGAAACAATCTTTCACCAGCAGTTCTGAAATGATGTCTGTTCTTTCTAAATTAGCTACTCACAAGTATATTTTTGTTATGGTAGAAACAAACGCGCTGAGACACTCCTTTTTCTACCTGTCAGATCTTGTTGCTTTTCATGCTTGGTGACATTGATGATTTCAGAACCATTATTTCTACTTCTCTGACCCACTCAAAATTGTAAAGTTTGCTCTGTGATATATTTATGTATTAAAAATAATGCTAATAATTGGACAGATGGTTTCTGATTTTTGATTCCATCGGTTTTATCACCATAATTTATTTTAATGCCCTCTTAAAAGAAAAATCCAGAGAATTAATAAAATTAATATTATACACTTGATAATTGGCACAGGTGATTTATACACTGACTGCCTGCAACCACCCTTTGTAACATACATGTGGCCAAAATATTATCCTTGTGGAGTTTGCTAGTCATTAACCTTATGGTATATAGAAAAACTGGCTGACAGAAATGGATTTGCTGCCTATGCCATTTTTGCAGGAGGAAACAATTAATATTTTATAGTATTAAGTCTGCATATTATAACATTTGTAAAAAATGCTAAGCATCTGACCTTCAAACATTTCAAGAAAAGTAAAAAAAGTGTAGAATTTATCTTACAAATATTTTTGATAGACTTTTTATGCACAAAATTTGCTAGTAGAGTTCTCTTGTTCTCTCCACAATTTTCTGAGTACCATTGTCTATTGTTCATCACAGGGAAGGGGATTTAGCTCAGGGGCACCATTCCTGCCTGGAAAGCACAAGGTCCAGAGTTTGATTCCCCGGCAACAGCAACACAGCAATAGCAAACCAAAAACAAGGTTCCTATTGATTGGCACATACTGGCACTCCAGGAAATGGCAATGTAAATAAACGAACTGAGAAATATGAGTTTTCAATTACTTGACTAGACTTATTGTATTAGCATAGTGGATGCACAGCCTGTTGTTTTAAATTCTGCCTTGTTTCACATAAAGAGAAAGAAGAAATACTTTTTAAAAATGTAATTATTGGAAAACTAATTTTATGTTTTCTGTAGAATATAAAGTTTGGGAAATGCTGGATTAGACACCACCTCCTTTGTCACGGTCAGTCTTTTAAAAAATTTGCACAAAGTACAAATAAAGGATTCCACTTTTATCACTCCGCTGGGCCTTCAGTTAATCATTTGAAATTGTTTTCACTCATTTGAATGACAATTATATAATCGCTTCTCGGCCTTTTGGCTAAGATCAAGTGAATGACAATTATAAAATATGACACATGTAGGAAAATTTGGTGAAGATTTTTTTCCTTGAGCGTAATTTAGATGCCATTATTTCTAATTAGGTTCCTATAACCAGGAGTCTCAAGTTGTAGTTCTTCCATGATATACTGACAGGAAATAATAAGATGTTATTCATTATACAAGAAAAATTTTCATAATTTTCAGGTGTGTACTGAAGGCCATAGCATTTCATTTTACATTGTAATAGCTGTTTAAACCTTATGTGAAAATTGCAAAATACAATAAAATGTGAACTGCTATCTTACCATTAAATATTTTATATAAAAAAGGAAAAAGACATCAACCACAATATAAGAAAAAAATAACCATTAGCTTTTTCTATCTTGATCCATATACTCTTTTACTTTTTAATATTCATGTCACTTTACAAATAAATTTGTAGAGTAATAATGAGTTGTGAAACAAGTGTGTTATAGGAACATAGAGCAATGCTAAGCAAATTTGTTCATGCAAAAATCATAAAAAACTAAGTAATACATGTAAATGAGAACTAACAAAATGAAAGTTCCAGATTCCTCACAAAATACTGTATGATACACATGTCACTACAGAATAACGACCTGGATAAAAATTCCATATTCCTTACTTTGTCCTTAGAAATACAGAATTTCCAAAATAACAATTTTATAAAGTTACTTAGGATACAATAATTAGAAAAATCACTTGCAATATCAAATTATAATTACTAATTTTGAATTGCATATGCAATGCAGTGTCCACTTGTCACATGAGGCTGTTTAAATTTTAGTGTAAATTAGGTAAAAATAAAAATTTGGTTCCTTAATTGTGCAACTCACATATGAGGGCTCCAAAGAGCCCATAGTAAAGAGCACAGGTATAAAATATTTGCATCACTTCAAAAACTTTTATTGAGTACCATTTGTTCAGAGCCCTGGTTATTGGCATTCATCTTCTAAGTTGCCTAATAATTATGAAATATTTTTCCCATTAAATTTCTTTCCTATATTACTATGATAGGAAAGCAAAGCCAATTTTATTCTTGATTCTGTCTAGCAAAAGCTAAGCTAAATGGAAACTTTGCTTAATTTATACTAAAATTTAAACTGCCTCATGGGATAAGTGGACACTGCAATATATAATGCAGTTCAAAAATAGTAATTATACTTCCAAACTTTCATAATATCATAACTGGAATGCTTTTGGAATGCTGCTTTAGGAATTTGCCATAATTTTGTAGTGCTGGGTCACTTTTTTTTTTCTATCACAACTGTGTCTGTTACTATGTACATTGTTTCAATATTGTATATAATTTTATTTGACTTATTGATTATATCCTTGTGTATTTCCTAGTATATCTCAAAAAGAGTGTCTCTCTTGAATGTAAGTAAATATTGTAAGAAAACCCATGAAAGAGGAAAAAAAAAGTATAAGAGAAGCAAGAAAGGAGTCTTCTAAAAAGGAACTCTTTACTAATAATGTATAAAAATAGAGAAAATTAAATATAAGGAGTCTAATGCTATATATTGTAAAAGAAGAAAATAATGTTATGCATGCTAATAATTTTCTTTGTCTTGTATCGTTGTCTTATTACTATAATGAATTACTGCATTGATTTTTTTTTTTTTTTTTTTTTTTTTTT
>NW_022900913.1:17633133-17666280 GCF_012274545.1 Fukomys damarensis
TTTTTTTTTTTTTTTTTGTACCAGGGGTCAAACTTGAGACCTTGTGTTTGTGAGGCAGGCAGCAGAATCACTGAACTAAATCCCTGGCCCAATATTCATCATTGAGAATTTGTACCTTTACATGATATAAATTGGTTCTTTTTTTTTTCCATTCCCCTGCCCTCCCTTCAACCCTTCCACCTCTCCCTATTCACAAACACTTTGTTTCCATTTTTTTTCCTTTTCTCACATTAACTTCGTTTCTTGTCCCAACCCCTCCCTTTTCCCCTTCCCCTTCTCTTTTGGAAATCTTCTCCCTGTTTCACATTATCTATTATACATTTGGATCCTCTTTTATACTTTTAGTTTCTCACAGAAAAACTACACTGTACTTCACCTGTGACTTATTTATTTCACTTAAGCGTATGGCCTCAACGCACACCACTTAGCTATAAATGTCTCTAATTTCTCATTCTTTATGACTGAGTAGTACTCTATTTATATATATATATATTTTTTTTTTCTTTATCCAGTCACCAGTTGATGGGGAAGAGATTGTTTCTCAATTTTAGTTATTACAAATTGTGACACTGTGAACATGGGAGCATATATATCACTGTGGCTTGATTCTTTTCATTCTTTTGGGAGAATAGTCAGTAGCGGAATAGCTGGGTCAAATAGGACCTCTGATGCTAGTCTATTTATTTTTTCCTTTTTTCTTTATTGGTACATTTTAGGTATACAATACAGTTGCATTCATCATTGGGATCTTGTACCTTTACATGATATATCTTAGTTCTTATTTTTCCCCATTCCTGTGGCCACCCTTCACCCACTCCACCCTTCCCTATTTACAGAGAATTTGTTTCCATTTTTTCACTTCTTAGCTTTCCCCTACACCTCCCACTTCCCCTACATCTTTAGACATTTTTTCCTATCACACAATTATTCATTTTGATTCTTATTTACACTTTTAGTTTATCACACTAGAGAAACTATTTGGTATGCTTGTGTGTCCTATTAATTTCACTTAAGATTATGTCCTCAATGTGCATCCACTTAGCTAGAAATGTTTCTAGTTTCTCATTCTTTATGGTTGAGTAGTACTCAATTTTATTAAAAAAATATCTTATTTATCCAGTCTCCTTGATGGGCAATTAGGGCTGTTTTCAACAGGTTTTACCTATTACAAACTGTGCCACTAAAAACATGGGTGAGCATATATCACTGTGGTATGATTATTTTAATCCATTAGGAAAGATACCCAGCAGGGCAATAGCTGGGTCAAATGGGACTTCTAATCCTGGTTGCTTGAGGTATCTCCATATTGATTTCCACAGTGGTTGTACCAGTCTGCAATCCCATCAACAGTGGAGAGGGTTTCTTTCTCACTACAACTGTGCCAGTATTTGTTATTGGTTGATAGCAGCCATTCTTTCTAGGGTGAGGTGGAATCTCAGTGTTGTTTTCACCTGCATCTTTTGAATGACCAGTGATGTGGAACATTTTTTTCGTATGTTTGTTTTCTGTTTTTACTTCTTTGAGAAATGTCTGTTCATTCCAGATGCCCATTTTTGAATTGGGTCATTATATGTGGGGGGTCTGATTTTTTAAGTTCTTTATATATTCTAGATAGTAGACCTTTTTCTGAGGAACAGTTGGCAAATTTTTTTTCCCACATTGTACGTTGTCTCTTAGCTTTCTTGGCGGTTTCTCTTCAGTGCAGCTTTTTACTAGGAAGAGTTGTCAATTGTTGATTGTTTGTAGTAGTTCCCATGCTACTGAGGATTTGTTCATAAAGTAATTTTCTTTTCCAATGTCTGAAGAAATTCTTTAAACTTTTTTTTTTACTTTAGTTCTATTGTCAGCATATTCTTTTTTGTGGTTTTTGTTGTTAGAGAAAGGTCTTATTAGTTTCTTTGTAGTTTTCTGCCTGGAGAGAATTCCACCAGAATTCTGTCTTTGTCTCTTTATAGGTAATGTGTGTTTGTTTTCTACTCCCTCTGTCTTCCTTTAAGATGTACTCTTGGTTTCTGCAGTTTGACTACATACCTGTGTACCAGTCTGCTGTGTTCTTCAGTTGTAGTGTTCTTTTATTTTTAGCATTTTTTGCAATTTTTTAACGTGTTCATCTCTCTGTGCCCATTACTAATTAACTCTTTTTTTTGCTCACCTATTAGAGCCCCTAGCATATTAATGATACTTATTTTAAATTCAGCCTGATTATTCTAAAACATCTGGAATGTCTGAGTCTGAGTACATTTTCCCCCTTCTAAAATGCCTGGAAATATTTTGTAGAAAGCAGACTTGGTATATCAAGTAAAAAAGACCTTCAATAATTATACATCTGTTGTAATTGTTTATATTTAAACGACAAGGGGTATACTGTTTAACACTTTTCACAGCTGTAGAATTTAGAGTCCCAAATTTCTTGCATTACCCTTGTTTCTACTGCTCCTTTTTCACATGTAGGGTATGACACTGGTATTTGTAATAGCTGTAGTAAGCTGCTATATAGGGGTCTTACTGATGAGGCGGAAAGGTGCCACCGAAGTAAATCTATAACTAGTTCTCTGTGAATGTGCCCATGCTATAGGGCTGTGATTTGCAGAGGTGATTTCCAGCTCACCTTACTGTCCATCCCTTATGTGAGACAAGAAAGGCAGAGGGGCTGAATTTTTTTTCCCCTTTTCCAAGTTGTTTAGGTTTTGACAAAATTGTTTGTTTTAAGGACAGTTCTTTGATAAGAAAAACAAAATGTTCTGTACCCATTTCAAATTGGTTACTTTCCCTATAATCTTGTCAGCTTCAAAGAATCTTTTTATGTTTTTTTTTTCCAGAATTTCATAGGTCTTCTGGAAGCCAAACTCATGAATATGTAGCAGCTAAGCCCCTTATTCTACCCATCTATCTTCCATCAATAAACAAAAAAGAGGAAAGATTTGGCTTCCATAGTTTTTAACTCTACGTTGGGCACCACACTTTTTATTGAGTTACTGTTCAAGCATTTCTATCAGTCCCACCTCCATCCTGGGACTTCACTCCTGATTCTGAACCTGGTAAGCTGTGATTCTTGATATTTACAGTTCTCTCCTGATTTCTGTCCAGCAATTGTCTTTGACATTAACCTTCCAATGGATTGAAGAGAAGTTGCTCATATTCAGTTTCTTTGAATATTTTCTTCTTTGAAGAGAGTGACCCCTACTAAGCTCTTTGCATGTCAGCTCAGATACAGAAGTTGAGGTTTCATTCCATTCTTAATGCTAGCAATGATGGACTGATCCTCCCTATATGTTTATGGACGTCAAGGAAGAAGCCATTTTTCTGCCTCTGTGTTCATCTTTCACAGAAGTGTGATTACAAAAGGATGACCCTCACCCCAGACTTTATACTATGCACATTTTAATCTGTTCAATATAAAGTCTTTCTGGATCTCCCCAAAATATAAACTTTTGAATTATTTTCTAATTGAGTTATAGTGTTTCATTTTTTAGTTTGACTCTTTCCCTATTGAACCTATACAAATGTGGTTTAATTTAGGATAATCTATCTGCCTAAGTGAATAATCTTTATTAGTGTCCCAAATAATACCTAGTAATTCACATAAAGAGTCATATTCTGTATGCTCGCATTATCATCATTGTTATATTACACATTCATTTAGTATATATTACACATTTATTATATTGTATTACACATTCATGTAGCTCCTGAAGTTATCTTTGCCTGTAAAATTAAAATTCCATCGGGCTGGGGATTTAGATTAGTCTTTCAGTGGCCTGCCTTGCAAGCGCAAGGACCTGAGTTCGATTCCCGGTACCAAAAAAAAAGAATTCCATCATATAATATTGTACACCTACAAACTCTTCTGAAGATTGTGTGTGTGTGTGTGTGTGTGTGTGTGTGTGTAGACAATCAAAAGAAACAAAAGTAAATATAAAGCATAAGAAACATAAAATCAGCAATTATACATTTTCAGGTAAACAGACTCATATAAGTTCACATAAACTGCTGTTAAAACCAAGTGGATGCAGCATTCAAATTTCAAGAATCCTCATTTAGCTTTTACTGATTAGTATTGTGGCAGCAAAATTTCAGTAACACTGTCTTGTACAAGGAAGATAAGAAGTTTGCAAAGCAAGTTCCTTCAAAATAGCCTCAACACAGAATCAGAATTACAGCATGAAAAGAAAAATCTTGAAATTTTGAAGAAATTAATTTGTCCAAATTGCTATTAATATTGAAAATATTCAGAAATCATACATTAGGCTCATGTCAGGGTCAATTGGATATTCAACTATAGTTGCCATTAACTAGATATTTTTGGAAACTCGTGTAGTATAGATTTGTATCTAAAAGTATTTTGTTTCTCAAGATGTGCAGAACCTAGAATCACTATTTTTTTTTGTTGTTGTTGTTGTTTTTGGCACTAAGGATTGAACTTGGGTCCTTGTGCTTGCAAGGCAGGCCACTGAATCGCTGAGCTAAATCCATGGCCCTAAAATCACCATCTTAAGTGGTGTAAATAACAATTTTTGTCTGGCAATGTCTGTTGAACGACTAAGAATTGAATGCATTAACGATGCTACTAAATTAACTGCCTACAGTGACGAACACTGAGGGCAAACACTGCAAGAGCATCTTTGAGTCTTTCTGTGATGGCAGCTCGAGCTGTTAGTTTCCGGTAACATAGACATTGCCATTCTCCTCTCAACACGAGGAAAGAAGGCAGGTGCAACGCTTTTAGAGATAGGAGGGTTGAGGAGAGTTACTTCCCTCAATGGTTAAAGTGTGTAACAGCAGCCTCGTAGATCAAGAGGCTGCCTCTGGTATACTTTTTAATATCCTAGTCTCATTTTGGAGCAGTATGATTCAGTAAAGATTTATAAAGATCATAAAATCCATTATTTCAGAGAGAAAATAAATTTAATTCTACAGACTGTATTTTATTAGTAAGCCATGAAAATAAACAAAACATCAGAATGTTCTGAGTAGTCTAAAATCTCCGGAGCGTATGAGTCTAAGCATATATTTTCTCTTTTACAATGCCCTGAAATATTTGGTAGATTTTGATATTTAATGTATTTTTGTATACACTAAAGTTCAAACATGATTCCTAATTACATAAAAATTCCTCTATTTTGAAATAATATGATTCTGTTCACATAATAGGAAAAGCAGATATTATGTCCCTATAAAGTTACTTTAAATAATGGCACAAAAATATTCTCTTCTGACAAATATTAGATATGGAAGCTGCAAGAGAAAAAGAAATAATCACTACATAGGTTAGAGTTAAGTAATCATTTAGAAATTAGTTAAAAGGCTGAGGAATGTAATTCCAGAGTAGGGTACTTGTCTACCGTGACCAACACCCTGGGTTTGATCTCATTTATGCCAAAACACATACACAAACAATAGCAAACCAAACCAAACCAGTTATATACCTATTTAAAGGCATATAGTTATATGACATATTTATTTTTTCAAAGTGAAAATACAAATTTAAAGGCGTGAGTCAACCAGTTATCAAATGGAAATACTATTCTCAATATGTTTCCTTTGATATATTTTTCTTCCACTGTTGCTTTTTATGCCTTTTTAGTATTTTACAATATATGTGTAGTAAACACACACACTGTTACAAATTATTTAAGTGAATGTTATGTAATTACTGTAAACATGTATTTAATATATATAAGTACTTTTATGCAAATAGTGGTGCCAATTAAGTCAAGTAAGAGCATATAAAAGAAACAAATTAATTTAGGAAAAAAATGATTTTTGAATCTTTTTATAGTTTGATCTCAGTCTATCCTGTGGTCAAATCTACCATTCTCCTCCCGGTAATTTATGCTAGGTTATGTTGTTTGAGTGGTGAGAAAAAAAATACAAGAATCGGATATATATTTGGATTTCATATAAACAAAGAATAGCATATTTTGGACCTACATTTTTTATGGAGCATACTAAAACTAATAATATGAAATATGACAGAGTCAAATCCAGGATATTAGCTATCGTGTTGTCCCATGCAACTTTTGAGAAGTAGATACACTTAAAAGAAATCAATCTGTGTCTGAAAGTCACAATTTACTGGCTGTCTTGAACTTTTGTTCACTCAATATGGCAAATCTAGCATTTGTCAGTTTGGTTACGTGTGATGCAATCTTTCCTAGTATCCCCTTTAATGTATACCGATTTGGACAAAGAAGACCTTGAACATACTTTAAATGATGGAAATGTAGAGACTGCTATCACTCTGTAGGTCTTTAGACTCAGGTACAATGGTGGCCAAGGAAAGCCATTTGGGATTTAGCTTGATTTCACACTGCTCTGTGCGTCTTCTAATTCTTCACTCTGACTACTACTAAAGTGTGAATAATAGTTACCCAAGAGGTTTGATTTTGGCAAGAACCTACACCAGAACTCTCTGAGAATTGGGCAAGATGCGCTATTTTCTCAGCTTCCCAACAAAAGCTCTGATTTGCCCACCTGTGCTGTGCAATCTAAGGACTTATTAGCCTGTCTTTTTCTGTTTCTACACATCCAAGTCATCTACTTCTCAGATCATCTCTATGTCTTTCATAATACACAGCTTTTCACCTCTGAATAAATTCATAGAATTATGGATAATGATAATAATGCTACTTGATTATTTTCATTAACTGTAAATTGTTAAAAATTTGAATTTTGGGATGGGGATTTAGCTCAGTGGTTCTGCCGCCTGCCTTGCAAGCATGAGGAATTGAGTTCAATGCCTGGTACCAAAAATAAAAAATAAATAGAATTTTACTTAGTGCATATATTACTTCATTCTGGGATGACCCTAAGTCTGCTAATATGAAATGCTTTTATGTCTAGAAGTTCCAGATATCCTTGTAAGATTATTTTGCTACTTGGTTTTTCAAGCTAAGATTATTCTCCAGATTCTGTGGCAGGTAGTTAAACTCACCATTTATGATCATGTACTGTTTCTTATTTAGTACCCTACCATTTCATATTGCATTGCTATATATTAGGGAATTCATCTGTAGTGAAAGAAGGACATAGATAAACTTACAATCATAGAATTTCCCATTCTTCTCCTCCGCTTTTAACTACCTAGGTGTACTTTTTCATTACAACTAATATCACTGCTCTGAAGGAACAGAAGAAACTAGTCAGCCTATTGGGTTGTATAAATGGTCTCCAATGTGTGGTACATGCCTTGACCTAATGATCCGTATGTGATGCTCTTTTATCTTTAGCCTGCATTTGTGATCATGAAACAGTGGGGGGAAGGCTAAAAGAAAATAATCCCACTATTATCCCTCACGATTCATGAACAAAAATTTGCTCTTATCTGTGAATGTTGGCTCTGTGATTCTGGAGATATTATCTTCCAATGAAATGATGATTTCTTCAGGGGACACAAAAATATTTGTAGATAAATAATGTTTATACTGAGTTGAGAGTTCCAGCAGCTGAGATTGTGACCCGATACCTGTTAACCAAGAGCCAAAGGAAGTGGCTACTTGATATACTGGTTAGAGTGTTTTGTTTTCTCTCTCTTTTTGTATTCTAACTCCCCAGAGCGATTAGGGTTTCTGTTGAAATAGAAAAAGTACTGTGAAGGTCTGGCATATGGGAGATTCTCTGGCGTGGGAGCTTCTAACCTTGGACTTCAAAAGGTTTTTCTCCTTCCTGTTAGAAACCCGGCCTCAGAGTAAGAGGTGAGTAGCAGGTTAGTCAGGGAATCTTCACCTGTATTTACAGCCATTAGCCCCATTAGCCATCAGTCCCATTACTGCTCGGTACCCATGTCCTATCAGATCAGCTGTTGCATTCAATGCTTTGAACCCTACTGTGAACTGGAAATTCTTGGGACCTAGGCTCTCCCCACCCTGACCATGGAAAATTCATCTTCCAGGGAACTGCTTCCTGGTGCCGGGAAGGTTGGGCATCACTACTCTAGAGACACTGTTAGAAATCTCGGGACCTAAAATATATGCTAAAGGAAACTTTTATCAACTTGCTACTGTCATGATTACTCATGGTCATGCACTATTGAATCTACTTTCAAGCAACTGTTACTGGATGAGATGGTTTCTAAGATCAAAGAGAATATAAGATTGGAAATCTTAGAAGATAGTTATAATGCTACAGGACAAGAAGTAAATTTGAAAATATTGCTGATTAAAGATATTTATTTCTTATTTTAACTTGTATATCTAGTATTTTTCTGTTATGTTCTCATTGTATTAATAGCTAACAGAAAGTAGAATAGTTGGAATAGCTATATCTCAATATTTCATTCACATCACATCAAAAGGATAATGTTATTTAGCCACCAGAAGAAATGAATCTTGCCAAATCATGGATAAATGATACTTATATATCTTCTTTTAAAAGAGGATTAGTGACTGGTGGTTGTATGAGTCATAATTGCCTCATTTTATGCAAGCAAGTGAATGCTATTTTCTGAATTGGAATTGCATATAGTTGAAATAGATAGATGTGAAAGTGTGCTATCATTATCTGAGTTAAGCTGGACATTGTTTTATGCATAGATCATTTCCTGTATGCATCAGAGAAAGTGTTGACCAATGGAGAAGCATTATTTCCACTACAGGGCTTGAATGCATTTAGTTTCCCAGGTTCTCCCAAAGCTGTGTCTTTCCCTGTCGTCACGGGGCTTCACACGACTTACAGCTACCCTGTATCTCCTATTTCTTCCAAATTTTCATTTCAGCACCTTCCCCAAAAATGGCGGAAGCTGTAACTCCTCTAAAAAATATGTATCTCATGTGGATGATAGAATTCAAAGTGATTCCCAGTGTTCTGCCGGCTGCCCTCAATGTTGTCATAAGGCTCCCTCCCACTGAGTATAAGTGGAACCTATGGGTTTCTTCTAACTCATGGAACATTGCAAATTTGATGGGTCAACACTCCTTGATTGTTTTACATCATCTAAGGCTCTGACTTAGGAGACTGCTCCTGGTGGATTTGAAGAAACAACATATTGTGACATAAACTGCCGAAGGGAAGGGAAATTTGGAAGCAAATTTGTACGGCCTGTAAGGGAGGAGGTCTTCATCCATATATCTGCAGGACTGAATTTTGTCAACAACCACATGCGCTTACAAGTGAACACTAGTTCTAAAAAAGACACCCGGCTAACACCTGAAACGCATCTTTATAAAACCCTGAATAGAGAAAGTGGCTAAACCTCTTCTTGGTTTCCGTCTCACAGGAATTGTGAAATAACAAACTGTTGTTATAAAATGATAATCCCAATACACCAATTATACAGCGATAGAAAATAATATACTGCACAATAATCATAATTGTTCTGCTTTCCTCTCTGAAATCTGATTGATTTGTACTCTATCAGTGATATTAGAGCTGGCATTTTATACCTACTTCATTGCTGCTTCTCCCACTAAACTGGAAATTTCATGAGAGAGCATTTCCTTTATGTCCTCAATTTCAGGGTATATGAATATAAAAGGCACCCAAGGAAAGGCTGCGGAGGGACAAGGGCTGACTAACCAAACCAATGAGTTAAATAACACATTCTGATCCCATGTCAGAACTTGTTTAGAAAATTAGAATGAACCGGGTAGTTAAAACTGTCCTCATTCTGTGTCAGGACAGAGATATTAAAATCCCAAATCACTACCATAACATTGCTTTGGTAGAGGATTTTAAATGGCATCATAATTCTCCCAATACAAGAAGCATTGTGATATGCAGTGTTTAACATCAGAATCACAAGAGTTGTTCACTAAAAAAATGAAGATGCATCGACAGCCCCCACTCAGATATAATGATTTTAGTTGTCACTGTGTGGAACTTCAGGACATACATAGCCTCCTCAAATTATTTTTACTTTCATAAATGTTTTAACAATTAGCTGTGGAGAAACATGGCTCCCACCTTCCAAATAAGATCTGTGCTGTAGGCAGTTTTAAGTGTCAGAATAATACATAGATGTCGAAGAATGACAGAGTTGTTTACAGATCAGCTGGAGAGGCAATTTCAGATTTTATTTTGTTTATCATGAATTAAATTGATTCTCTGGATTTACTTGCTTTTTGAAATGCTAAAAGGAGCAAAACAACTTTTTTTTAACAACTGTGAAAGCAATGTCAGATTGTTCATACTTTTTCATCATTTTAAAAAGAAACCTTCATTCTATTTCTGTTAATTAGATCTCAGACATATAAAAGGAATTGTAATATTTCTTTTCCACCCTTATTGAAAGGATTTAGTTTAAGGGTCTTCTACATTGTCTTTAAAAATCCACCAACCCAGCAGTAATTTACTGATCAATCAGTAATCAATAAATTCTTCAGCATGCATTATAATATTAAATCAATACTATACTTTAAAAAATATTCTAATGAGCTTTTAATGTGAAATCTTTTGTATTGTACTTAGTAAAGAAAAACTGTTTAAAGTTTCATTAATTGGTGAATATTATATACTAAGAAAAAAACAGAAATGATGTTAATTTGCTTATATGATTGGGGCAATTGATAAATTAATAAAATACCAGTAAATTATTTCAATAATAAAATATCAAGTACTAATCTGTCTTCATATATATATATATATATATATATTTAGTATGTTTGTATTTGTAATTACTTATTGTCTTTTCCTATAGAATAAAAACTTGAACATTTCACTGTGATTTGCAAAGAAATGAAATGAATTGGACATTAACAGAAATATCAATGTCTTCACATTAAAAATAAATACAACTGTATTTCTAAATTATGATTGAAATATGTGATGGTAGTGTACTGTAGTGTATATAAAAGTACTCATTTATTACTTTCTACTACTAAAATTGGATGATATGAAAATAAAGCCTCAATTCTTAAATTTAGATATTGGAAAGTTTCACACTGTCTTACTTATTTTCTCATTGCTGAGACAAAATACCTGGCACCCAAAGTTAAAGGGGAAAAGCTTTATTAAGCTTACAGCCTGTAGAGGTTTCAATCCTTAATCGGTGGGCTCTGAGGCAGGGTAGGTTGGCAGAGGGACATCACAGATGAGAGCAGTTCATGAAACCCACCCGGTAGCAGAAGCAACAAGAGCCCCTACGTGTCATTCTGCCTCTCTTACCTCATTCAGACCACTTGAGTAGGTAGCACTTACACCTTCATTTTAGTGCCCTTGAGCCGAGCATTGCACCATGGATCAATTTCAGAGTTGCAGTTGCATGGTCTAGAACCAACCGCTTCTGAACGGCCCCACCCATGAACACAGGAGGCTTTGAGGGGATGTCTGGACAGAAGGGTTAGCTAACACGTGCCTCCTGAGAAAGTGAGAGACTCCTGAGAAAATGTCGTCAACCCCATCAAGTAGAATAGATTTAACTTGAAGATAAGGGTTTATCAATATATTACTGAAATGCAAGTGCTTTTCAAGGAACTATTAAAGAAAAATCCATAAAATATCACAGTCCATGTGACATTTTAGAAACACGAAAAACTGATTTAAACAACCAGGGATTGTTTGTGTGCATATACAGATGTATGCATACAGTGTATATATGTGTGTGTGTGTGTATATATATATATATATATGTGTGTATATATATATATATATATATATATACATATATAATGTCAAATCATACATATTTGGCTACAAGAGTGAGAAAAGTTATTTATTTTACATATAAGTGGGGATAGAAATACAATTTCTATTTAAAATTCAACACTTAAATTCATTTAACTTATGTTGTAAATATTGAAATTTTAGAAAATTTAATAACAATTATAATAAACATTATATTACATTATAGAAGAATCTAGGATGTACTATGAAACAAATGCCATACTGAGAAAAATATCAGAACTAATTCTTGTTGTTATTCTGAAGTCAAATATAAATGAGATTAATAAAAAATTAAGCATGATAATGTTGCTTCAATTAGTTCTTAAAAAATTAATATCATTAACAAATACTGAATGTTTAATATCCTTTTCAAAGGATATATTTTAATTCTTTTGATTTTTGTCATTAATTCACAAAATACCTTTATAGAGTAGGTTAAAATTTGTGACCATATGTCATCAGATATCTTTTAGTTTTTTTCTTTTGTTGTTTTGTTTTGGTTTTGGTACTGAGGATTGAACTCAGGTCCTTGCACTTGCAAGGCAGGAGGTGGAACCACTAAAATAAATCCCCAGCCCATATCTTTTAAATTATTTAATTCTATAAAATACTACGAAGCACATATATTAGGTGACTGGTTAAATTTAATTTCATTCATAAACTTACTCTATAAATACCTTATGGAAAGACATTCTTATACTTGATAACAGTTCAGCCAATTGAGGCCTATTATCCTATTGCTTCAACTTTCAGACATAATATCCTGGAGCCATGAGACTTTAAAATCTAAATGAAATAGTTTATCATCTTTAATCTCACATAAAGCCAGTGAAGTTTAACATTCAGCACCTTTCACAGTGATAAAACTTTTATAGGATATTGTCATGAAAATTGTTATTTTCTTAAGGGAATTCTTAACATTACATGAAAGTTATATCTCAGATAGTGTTATCCATTTCTTGACACCAAAAAGGAATTCCTTTTTATCCCTTTATGTACATCTATTTATCTATGCATATATATCTATAGCATCCGTCTCTATTTATCTATCATCTATCTGAGAGAAAGAGAATTTCTCACTGCCAGTAAAAATTTTAGTGGGCCTAGATTGGACATCTTGTTTATCCCAAGATTAGAAAGTAGAGGAGTTTATTTTAAAGCTTAATTTAACAAACAAAACATTGAAGTTGGGACTAAGGACTTTCTAAAGGAACTAGTGCTATTCTAAATGATGGATGAACAGACCAAATACTACAGAACAAATGCTACACATTGGCATGATTTGGCATAGGATTTGGCAAAGGATTAACCTGTGAATGATGGGAAGACTAAATCATAGAGGCCTACATGCTTAAGCATTTGGAGTATGTGACACTTAGCAGCAGGTCTGTGGGAAATGTGACGTTGCCAGTTGTGGCACTGTGGATATTTTAAGGAGAGGGATACGCCTTCTTTCTGTCTTGCAAAAACAAATGTGTAAGGTGTTTTTCATAGGAAATAGGAAAAAGAGGAAAATAAAATTATAAAACAATGACTAATTTTATCTAATTTACATACAGATGAGTAATTATCGTGTTTTGAGACATACGTACTTTACTAAATTAAATAAACATTAAGCTATTAAAATAATTACAGAAATATTTTAAGTGGGTGATAAGCTAACATTTATTGGACTATGACAGGATTTGTAATTTTTAAAAGAAGTTTGACATCAACAATACAATTATTTCAATTTAGCTTTGGGAGCCAGTTTTATCTTTGTCTCTGCTTGGAATAACAATGTGAGAAACATAAATGTAGAAAACATTTAAATGATGCTACCAAACAAAAATAATTTCCTGGTGTGTGTCTTGATAAAATTCAAAATATATTAATGTATGCAATAATGATCTTCAATTTGATGACCATAGTTTTATTATAAATAAACTATAGTATTGATTTGAAAATTTTGGTTTATTAAATGTGAATAGGGGCATAATTATTTACACATATAGAACTGTTAAAAAAACTGGAAAATTACTTATCTCATTTTTCTTGCTTTGGGAGAATTACCATGGGTTTTCATGTGATTTTATATATGTCTCCCTCTCTATATGGATTTATGTATTTCTCTCTACATGTATATATATGCATTTATATTTTTGTGTAAGGTACTCATATTAATATCTTCAGACATTTAACAGTTATTCCTTTCAAAACAATAGTATTTGTGGTAATAACTTATAAACTCCTGACAAGTATACTTGCAACTTTCCAGTAATACTGTACAATATACAATTTTATTTTTCCTTCATATACTTCTTTATTTTAAACTTGCATTTTCCTATGCTTATGATCCATGATTTATAGATGATAGAGGCAAACAAACTGGAGAATAATGGTGATTCTTTGTAATTATTAAATGTTATTCTACCTCTTTTTTAAATATTTAGTTTATGTTTCTGGAATTGAATGATTTTCATTGAATTTCTTATACATATTTTTAACTAATATGAATACATCTTCAAAAAGTGCTGTCTCACATCGGGTGCAGTACATGTGTTTTCCTGTAGAACATCTCCAGTTCCTCCCTCTTAGCCTTTTAGTCACTCCTTTCCTTTATCCATCAGCTGTCATTACTCAATATAGTCTTACCATTATTAATTCTTCAGGTATCTTCAGTTCACTTAACAATAGAACAAAAATGTGTCATTTTACTTTTACGTATTCCTGCTCTGATACTCTTCCTTGCTCTATACAGAACTGCATTTCCCACCTATATCATTTTCTTCTTCATTTTTTTAATATTACTTGTAGGACAGGGCCGTAGGCAACACATTCCTACTGCTTTTGATTCCCTCAAAATACCAATATATCTCCTCTTTCAGAAGATTGTTTTTCCTGTAGAATTCCAAAGTGTTTTTCACTTTTTTCTCTTTCAACACTTTAAGTATTTTTTCTGCTATCTTATTTAGGTAGTTTATGATGCAAAATCTACCATAATGCTTACATATCCATGTGTTTCATAGATGAAGCACTACTTTCTTTCAAGACTTTTATTTTTCTTTTTAGCTTTATAGAGTTTAAATATGATATAACTAGGTGATGTTTATGGTTTTGCTGTTTCTTGTTATTTAATTAATTTATATTTTATTAACTGATCAATCGACCAATTTTCTTGTTGTTACCCTTTCTCTGTGCTTTGTTAATGTATAGTGTGATTTATATCATTGATTTGAGAAATTCTTGTCATTCATATGGCTAATATTTTTATTGTTTTGTTTTTTCTCTCTTTGTGTTCTGATACAACAGTCCTACCTATGCAATACACTTTCTAATAGACTTAACTTCTGTTAGATGGTCTGTTCTGCTTTTCTTTTCTTTATTCTTAGTATGGGAAGTTTCATTGACTTATTTTCAAGATCAGTCTATCAATAACAATATCCAATCTATTTATGATCTTATTGAAATGAATCTTAATTTACATTGACTTTTCATTTGTAATATTCCAATGTGTTACTTTCATATATTTTTTCATTTTTTGTTTCCATCAACTATCTGTGTTTCCATGGTGTCTATTTTAATCCTTAGTGTCCTTAACATGTTAACAAATGTTTCAGTGATAAATATGTGAAACAATGAATTTTTTAAAAATAGAAATTCAGCAATATACATGTTTCAAATAATCAAGTTGTATATATTAATCATTTTGAAATAAATGGTACACTTGAAGAAGAATATCCTCACTCCAAATTCCAACATTGTGTTATATAAGACATTAGTTGTGATACTTTCTTTTCCTTTAAAGATTGTTTTCTTTTGCTTTGAGACAGAGTTATTCTTTATAGTTCAGGGCCTCCTTGAACTCACTACATAGCCCAGCTTGGCCTTTACCTCATGGTAGTTTTCTTACCTCAGCCTCCCTTGTGTTATGATTACAGGAGTGCACCAACACCTCTGGAGTCTTCAGATTTGTTGTTGTTGTTGTTTGTTTTGTTTTCCCTGGGCATATTTTGTAGGTTTTTTTCATTTTTCCCTGTAACCTCAATGAGTCTAAGAAAAATAATGTTTTCTCTTTGTTCAAATTTTCTGCTTTCTAGTCCAGAAATAACTTTCAAAGTCTTTTTATATCAGATCTGTATTTGAATATTCATGTAATTTAATACTTGATAATTTAATCAGTGCATGTGCTATGAATAATTCTATAAATATCAATATGCCTTCAATTAAAGAAATTTAAAATAAATGTACTTTTATTTACTTACATTTTCAACATTGTCATAAAATACAAGTTATATATATATATATCTGATATATTGATATAAATTTATAAGTTAATGCAAAGCTCAATCAACTCACTCAAGCTAAATACTCCTTCGTGCCATTGCAAATGGTGGATTACATTTTCAGTGGCTTAGTATTACACTTGTTTATACATATAAGCCATTCCCTTTATCTTGTTAAAGAAGTTTTAGCTTCACAGAATAACTCAGAGATAGGTACAGATACTACACTTTTTGATCTTAGCCAGAAGGCCAAGAAGCAATAAGAGATAGGTACAGAGATACAACATATCCTCCTGTTACCACACATTTACAGCCTTGACAAGCACTTCCGTGTTTTTTTCATATATTGAAAAGTCCTGTAGTGAATGTAACAGTGCAGAAATTTTTTTGAAGTACTAGTTTTATTTCTTTCAAGAGCAGCACAATACTGGTGAAGAAATAGACCCGAGGACCAGTGGAACAGATTAAAAGATGCAGAAACAATTCCAGACACACTCAGCCAACTCATCTTCGACAAAGGAGCCAAGCATCCTCTTGGGAGGAAAGACAGCCTGTTCAATAAGTGGTGCTGGAAAGACTGGGTTTCAACCTGCCAAAGATTAAAACTAGACCTATATCTCTCATCATGCACTAAACTAAAATGAAAATGAATTAAAGATCTAAACATTAAAACAGAAACACTAAATTGGCTGGAAGAGAGGTTAGGTAGAACTTTGAAGACTGATGTAGGAAAAGATTTTATGAACAAAACCACAGTAGCCTGTGAACTAGCACAAACAATCAACAAGGGGGACATCTTCTTATTAAAAAGCTTCTTCACAGCAAGAGAAACCACCAACAGAGTAAAGAGACAACCCACAGAGTGGGAAAATTTTTTCACCAGCTATTCCTCAGACAAAGGTGTACCATCTAAAATATACAAAGAAGTTATAAAAGACAGACCTCCCAAATTTAAAGACCCAATCCAAAAATGGGAATCTGAAATGAACAGATATTTCTCAAAAAAAGAAGTAGAAATTTGCTAATAAACATGTGAAAAAATGTTCAATATCACTGGTCATTCAAAAAATGCAAATGAAAACAATGCAGAGATTCCACCTCACCCCAAAAAAGAATGGCTGCTATCATGAAATCAACCAATAGAAAATGCTGGCAGGGCTGTGGGGAAAGAGAAACCCCGCTCCACTGCTGGTGGGAGTGTAGACTGGTGCAACTGCAGTATGGAGATACCTCAAAGAACCAGGATTAGAAGTCCCATTTGAAGTCCAGCTATTCCCCTGCTGGGCGTCTTCCCTAAAGGATTAAAAGAATCATACCACAGTGATATACGTGCACCCATATTCATAGCAGTGCAATTTGTAATAGCTAAAAGTTACAAGCAGCCCAATTGTCCATCAACTGGAGACTGGATAAAGAAAATGTGTGTGTGTGTATGTGTGTGTGTGTGTGTGTGTGTGTGTGTGTGTTAATAAAATGGAATACTACTCAGTATACTATTCCATACTATCATAAAATGATAAATTAGAGACATTTATAGCTAAATGAATGCACTTTGATGCCATAGTCTTAAGTGAAATAAATAGGACACACGTGTAAATACCAAATAGTTTCTCTAGCATGAGAAACTGAAAGTGTAAATAAGGACTAAAAGTATAATAGATAATGTGAAATAGGAAAAAAGGGACAAAGAGGAGAGGGAAACAGGAGGGTTAGGGAAAGGAAAGAAGGGAGTGGAATCAATATGAGAAAAAGAAAAACAATGGAAACAGAGTCTTTGCAGATTGGGAGGGAGGGAGGGAAAGGTTGAAGGGAGGGAAGGGGAATGGGGAAAAATAACAACCACGATTTATTATGTAAAGGAACTAATTTCCAACAATGAATGTCGTTATGCTGTAGACATTAATGTACCGATAAAATTAATAAAAGTTTAAAAAATAAGAAAAATCTATTAAAAATATAAATCCAGACATAGGATTGTTGAATCATATGGTAATTCTTGTTTTAAATTTGGAAGAAACTCCCTAAGATTTTTCATAAAGAATGTAGACTTCTCAGTCTATTGGTGTCTCACTCAATTCAGACTCAGAGCTTTCTACATGTGCTACCTCGAATGAGTCCCTTGACCAATTTCAGTATATCCTGTGCCCTGTTTCTGTATTGCTTTTGGTTTCCCCTGTAATTTCTTAGATGAAATCCAGAATAGTATTTGAAAATATGAATTTATCTTTATCTCCTTTTCATTTGTATAGACAATTTCAACTCATGATTTTACTTGAAAAATAATTATTCTTAAAATACGAAGTGATTTTTACATGTTATAAGTTCTGTGTATTCAATGAGTGTCTAATTCTATTATTGTTTTTTTCTGCACATTAACTGATTTCCTGACTTTCAGTTCTTAGATAATTAAATTCAGAATTTCAAATATCACCAAGAGGCATACAGTGTAGGATTGCTGTTGTTCTCTTGTTTAGTAACTCTGTTGTTTTATTTGTTTAATCATCTGCAATGCTATATTTGATATTTTCTATTCATAAACAGTTGTCATTTATTATAAAATTCATCATCCAATAATACAGTCTTCAAATCTGTACTCTATAACATTTTCCTTAATAGTGCATTGATTTGACTTTACATTTCATTTTGATTTTTATTGAACAAGAAATTGCTTTATTTTTCTAAAGTATTGTGATATTTGATTTTTCACATTTATATTTTAAATGCTTTTTGGAAATGTTCCTAAATAGCTGATTGCAAGTTCTCGAAAAAAGGATATGGAATCAATTTTCCCACCAGTTACATCACCCTGGTTTAGGAAGAGAAAATAAAAACTCTGTTCTGTAGTTGGTTATCAATGCTTGTTAATGAGAAAAGAAGGGTGACAGGTGGCACAGTATGGGAGAGAGGAACTTACAAGCAGGGTTTACTTAGGATTGTAATGATCCATGTCTCAGGTGGGTAAAAGCAATGGTCTGCTATTTCATCCAGTTATAAAACAAAGGTGTACATTTGTATTTGGGGATAGAGGAGGGGTATATTCACAGACAGACATTTATTAACTTCTCTTTTACCGTTCGCCTGCACTGCTTATATTGTACTCAAAATTCCCCTGGCGTTCTCTTTGATACATGAGTTTCTTCTTTTTTATTTCATTTATTCTGAGGTTCGTATCCCTTCATTCTTTCATCCTTAACTCATCTTTCAAAACTCTGATGATATACTTTTCCTATTCATTTTTTAGTTTTATGATTATCAATTTTATTATTATCCTTTCATTTAAATAAGATCAGAAGAAAGACAAAATAAAAACATTATACATGGGTTTTGCACAGAACTGTAATTCAGTGTGATCACTCAGTTTCCTCTGAATTTTTGTAGACTTTTATTGTTTATGGGTTTAATTGCTTAATACAACTGCCTTATTGGCATTGCTATCAATTTAGCATGGCGTTACATTTCTTTCTTCATCCATCGTTGATTCTGAGCCACTACTTAATTAGATAAAAAGAATGTAATGATAGAATGTCTACTTTTTCTCCTTTGCTAAGGCATTTACAAAATAACTAGTCTATTTCCAGTACAGTGCATTTGATCTCAAATGTATCCCAAAGTTAATGAAACAAAGAGGAGCAAACAATCAATGATTTTGTATGAATTATGCTATTCTTTTGTCATCCCAACTTACAATTGACTTCTGTATGTAATGAAGAATGGCTTTTCAGCTTCCAAAAGATAAGAGCATCGATGTGTGTACAATTTTGTTCAAGTTGCTCAATTAGGAAAATACAGAGTCAGACTGAAAGTTAACATGTGTCATTTTCTTGCAAGTCAGTTTCTCCATGTATTTTCACACTATTACTCAGTAAACACAGACACACTTTTGTTCATGCAAACTAGGCGTCTAGGGATTCATAAAGCCACTTAAAAACTCAAAAAGAGTATTAAGGAAAGTAGAATGGGCATATCCCACTCTCCCAAATTGCAATAAATATCTCTATTTGGAAATATCAAACGACTAGATGTTTTGACTGTGTTGACGAATTTGAGGAAACAACTGAGTAGAGCTGAAATCAGAAACCAGCCAAAGCAATCACAACCCAAATTTTCTTAGGTGATAGAAGGTAGAAGGGAAGAAAAGAAACCAGTTGAGTGAATTGGCTAGCCCTTTCACTCGCTTCCTGACGAGAGTGACGTTCACCTATTACCACGCCATGTTGGAACATGTGGAAATCTCTGTCCGTGCTCGCAGACTGGGTGGAACCTGTGGCATAAGTCTGTCAACGCAGTGACTGAAGGATTGCACCCGGTTCCCGTGTTCCCCATTTTAAGTTTTTACTCATAAATACGAGAGGACAAATAAGAATTCCTAGGTATGTAAAGGAAATGGAAGCCCAGCTTCACAAACTAAACAACCCGAGTGAAACTTTCAGCATCACTTTCATGATGAGCCAAATGAGGAACTAGGAAAGACTTTTGGAAAGGGATTTTAATTTGCAGGTGCAGAGCAATCTAAAAAAAGCGTTAAATCCATTACAATGGAAAAGCTGTCATGAAAATGCCAAATGAGAGACTATGAAAGAGACCTTAGATACTGAAAACATGGCTGCTTAGTTCAGTTTTATTTTGCAGTTACATCTAATATCTGCCTCATTTCCTTTTGTTTGTCTTTAAATACAAGCAACAGTTTTTTATTAATACATTATTCACCTTCTCCTATCATCAAACACACATCATTAATTTAAAAGTTGAAAGGAGGGAAGTGGAATGGGAAAATATAAGAACCAAGATAAATTATGTACAGGTACCAATTCCCTATAATGAATGTAATCATTATGTACCAGTAAATTTAATTAGTACAGAAAAAGTTTGTGTAGTTTGTTTACCTACGTCCCTAGCCATTGCTAAAACTGGACAGAATGTGTGCTTCTCCAGAACCACAGCACTGTAAGAATTTTCTTAACCTTCAACTTTCTGCTTTGCCTTTTGTAACCTGCCCCTAATTTGATAAGAAAAGATATGAAATACAGAAGAAAAGATGAGAGAGAGAGACAGAGAGAGAGAGAGAGAGAGAGAGAGAGAGAGAGAGAAGCTGGGTTTTAGATCACAGATCACATAGAACAGTACTATTAAGGGTTGGGGATTGAGCTCAGTGGTGCTGCCCCCCCCACTGCTTTGAAAGTGTATATTAAAAAAAAAAACAGGGAGAGAGAGAGTCAGAGTTGGGAGAGAGAGAGAGAGAGAGAGAGAGAAAAGAAAGAAAGAAAAGTACCAGTAAAATATAGGGACTATTTAGAGAAACTACTGAGGAATGAAAGAAAATAATAGGAAGCTACATTTGTGTTTAAGAAAAAGAATATTAGAGTAGAGAAAAAATTTTTAGCAGCAGAATGAGGATGAAGATGGTAATTCTTTACACTGGTGCAATTCAAGAATTGAATTCTTAATTCCAGAAACATACATTTTCATCTTCCAAGAAAATATTGCGGTCACAAGTATATCTAAAGTCTCTAAAAATTCTACAATTACTTACATCCAATTCAACATCTACATAAATTCTAATCTTTTTTTAGCACAGTGATTTAGTGTCTTGATTGTAATCTGCGATTAAAGAAGTTAAATGTTGTGTTAGAGTTCCTGCATGGTAACCAAAAAATAAAGCTGAGATTTAACAATCATTATTTAAGCAGTCATTTAAAAATATGTGAGCATTTGTTATAGTTTAGCTACTCGTCTGTTAGAAGTGCCAAGAAAATGTGAATTATTAAATACAATCTGAAAATGATGATATTAAGGGTGATAGTCTTACTTATGATTGTTTATACTAAGTAAAAGATGGTTATGAAGATTTTTTCAGTTTCATATTTTCTAATTTGCCCTTAATACTCAATCTCTCAACTTTCTCTCTCGTCTATCCTCCAGATATGGAGCCTCCTGTATCTTATCCGTTAATCCTTCCTAAAATTGTGCCTTGCTTTTAAGAGTGAGGGAGGGAAAAGTGTGGATGTTGCTCCTTCTATTTTTTTCAATGCCAAGGTGATATATTATGGAATAATGTTTTTCCTGAACCCTATCTTTGGTATTCAAGAAAGTGAAGTTGATTGTGGGATTGAATAATATAGTGTTGAATTAGGTGTTAAGAGTATCTATAAGCTTGTAAATATCAAGGCGATTTGTAGAAAGTTAAATAAATGTGTTTCATATGCAAATTTGAAGATGTTTCAAATGGCGTATTCAATATGCAAGAGATTACATCAGGCCAATATGGAAAAAATGAACAAATATTTCAAATAAAAATATATTTTTATTAAAGATTGCAAACATACACGATAACAAGAAATGAAGATACCAAATAAAAATTTCAAATATACATATATATGACAGCAAAAAAAGGATATGAAATAAATAAGAATTTATATAACAGACTAATCAAAATAGATTAGTTTGATATGATCTTCAAACATTATGTTCTTTCTCATTTTCTTATAATATTTTTGAAATAATGTACTTATAAATAAAACAAAGTTACATAGTAGCGTTGAGAAACTGTCCTCAAAATTTTATGATTTATAAACTCCTTGGTTTTATTAATTGATAAATATCATATACTTATTGATTGTACCACTTACATTTTCTAAAAAAAAACTTCCCACAGAAAAAAATATACTTATATTTGAAATCCAAAAGAAATTTTAAAAAATTCACATTTTTAAGATCAGATTCTTCAGAAATGTGTACTTGATATCTGGGTTTGCACAGTGACACAATGAAAAAGGAAGGATATTTATACAGCTCACTGTGATCGTTTGGTCTAACCCTGCTAACGCTGACAGCAAACTGAGTAAAATTTGGACAAAGAGAGCATGTTTTCAACCAGTGAGCTTGTTTGGAGTATTCTTTCCTTGATAGAATATTTTCCAAGATTATGATTCAGATTTTATGGTCCTTTGAGAAAGCTTGTTCAGCCTCAGAAAGGCAAGTTCAAGACATTTCCTCCTTTTCAATTATCTGCACAATGGCAAAAAAGATGTCCAGTTCTCTGACAAAGCAAATATACTGAATTCCACTTCTTAGGAGTCAATTGTTTCATTAATTTTTCTCACTTTGAAATCCTGACACTGGTGTCGTGGTCATGTCTATTTAAAGCACATAGGCCGTCACATGTACAAACTAATCTTGGAGAAATAGTCGTCTGCTTCCCCCCTTGGATCCGAGGGTGGTGTGCGATGACAACACTGCCTCCTTCTCAGGGTGAGTCAGGTTTCTGCTCCATCGATGTGAACTTCATTCGTGTGACAATGGAGATGGAATTGGTTTTCATTTAGAGTCAAGTCACGCATTCTGTGTCACTTCATGACAAGTAGACGGTTATATTTCACTGTAGTTTATATCTGAACATTTCTGAGTTTGAGAAATTCTGTAGCTAATCATGGAAGTGACAGGGTTAGGAAGAATGGACTTGAAGCTTTGTCAGGAGGAGGCATGCATAGTGCAATTTTAGTCTCATTCTTCAGTGAGAATCTGATTATCTTTCACTGCTTGATCAAGAACATCATCCTACAGGAGATGTCTAAGCACCAGGCTTGCCATCACAGAGGAGAATTTAGCAAGAACTTCCCCCCTTGATGGCTGCTCTCGTTGATGTGTCATCCACTGACACACCCTCCCTTCAACCTTAGCCTGCCCTTTGGCTATGTGACCCAACTGGACTGTTTTATGTAGGAGGCCACTAAAGGGTTCACCTCCCATTTTGCAGTTGTTTCTGAGTAAAATTTGTTTTTGCTACTTTGCTTCCTAGCTCTGTTATTTTTGTTAACAAAGTCAGGAATGGTTTTACTCGATTATGTCCTTATTAGAGAAGAGATTGAGATTAAATACATGTAAATAAAAGATAGTAGGTTTTCTTACGTGTTGAGATACACTAGAAGAAATATATGGTGAGGATGTAAGGAGGGGAGTTTGTCAATGTGTTTAGGCAACCTATGCTTGGTCACTGGTGCTGGGGAAGTCACAGAGGAAGTAAGGGCATTTTCCTTATTAATACATTCCAAAGGAATGACTACTAGGTCTTTGCTAAAGACATCCCACAGTTTTAGAGCTAGCAACAAGGGAGAATATTTTCATGCTAAAGGTGTAGAGAAATAATTTATAATTTGCATTTTATAATTTGCATTTCACTAAAGTAAATTCTTTCACAAAAGGGAGGATGGGTATCTATAGTCAAGGACAATCTTTGTCTTTGCTTTGACAGAGTTAAGGGAAATGTTAAGTCTTTCTTGGTTCATTAACTATCTCTGTTAATAATAAGCCTTTTTAATGAATTAGATATTTTCATCACTTTTAGATATTTGAAAATTTATGTGATAACAGTTCTCTCAATGATTTGAATAGCAAATCTGCTTTTTGGTGTGAAATGTGGTTATTATCTGCCACACTGCATTAAGTTGTTTTAAAAAGATTGAAGGAAATGAAATTTTATTGAAAACACAGAGACATGGTACAAAACAGTGATTAAAAGCAGAGAGGCAGGATAAAGTTTGTTATGTTGGATAATTCTCTGCATTTCATGAGTTGCATGAGGTATAGGAAGCCAGTCACACTTCCTTAGCATTCATTTTCTCATCTTTTATATCTTCGTCCTTATCCCAAAGATGCCATCAGTGGTTGGGATACAGCATTTGTGACACACAGAACCAGAATTAGTCATTAACTGAATATTATGTATGGCGAGCCATTATGGTGAGCCTTGACACAGGCCTAGCCATGATTGAACTTTGAGTCACCTCGCTGGCATGGATGTGCTCTCGCCCATAGCCACGGGCGAGTTCAGCTGGTAGCAGATGTAACCCATAATGGTTGTTATTGTTTCCCTCTGGAATGTGTGGGCGGTACCCTCGCTCCCTCGCTCTCGTGCAGCCCTCGCTTCCATGCAGCTGGAGAGTATAAAAGGGAGAGGTTCTGTAATAAAGCAAGCAAGGAACATGAGAAGAAAGGTGCCTCCCGTCTCTCTGTCCTCGTCCTTTCAGGTTTAGGACCTGCTGGCAGGATCCTGACTTCGCGGCTTGCGACAATTATGGAAAATTTTTTGCCCCTAAAGTTTTCAATTTCTTCATTTTAAAAACACATCATCAAGGACCTGGGATTTAGCTCAGTTCTTCCATTACCTGCTTCCCAATGGCAAGGACCCAAGTTCTATCCCCAGTAGCAAACAACAACAACAACAACAACAACAACAACAAGTCATCAGACAATTCTACCTAAGTTGATTCTGACAATTAAATAAGATAACTTAATTCAATCGTTTCTTTATTGCCAGAGTACATGGCTTTTCTCTTTGCTTATTCCTTCCTCTCTCAGAAAAATGTCAAAAGCTCAATTCTTCAATTGACTCATCATACAGGAAAGAACATTTATCACTCAGAATAAAAAGATGAAGGAGAGTTTTTCAACAATGTTTTTTTTTTTTTTAATTTGCTTTGTTTGTTTTTGTTTTTTGCTGGAAGTTAAGTCGTTTTTGGAATTTTGATGGTTGCTCCTAAGTCATTTTCCTTGCTTGCAAAGTGCAGTGTAAAATATAAATTTTTTTTCCTGGATATGCCTCCCAAATATCATCATTTAAGCCCAAACCCACACACATTATATGACTTGTACTTGTATCCTAAGGCTATGGGAAAGCAGGAAGTCACAGGGGTAATCTGTCAGTCTGCTCTGGTTTACGTAACAAAATGCAGCAGATTTAATGGTTCAGACTGAAGTTTATTCTGATGGTTATGGAAGATAGATGTTTAAGAGCAAGGTGCCACAAGTTTGGTTTTCGCTGAGGATTCTCTTCTAGCTTTCAGAGAGCCACATTTTGCCTGTGCTGTCAACCTGCTTTTCCTTGTGCACTTTTAAGGGCTCCAGTCCTTAGGATTAAGGGCCCACTCTCATAATGACCTTGAGCTTTTGTTTCCTCTCCAAAGGCCCTGTCTCCAAATCATTAAGTGTTAAGTCTTCATTGTGCAAATTAGTGAAAGGGAGACACAATTTAGTCTACAATAAACTTTCAATCCACATAATATGGGCAGATCATTAATGGGGCAAATAGCCACAAGTGTCCAGGCCTTTCTGGTCACTGCCTTCCAAAATTTTAAATAAATTCACTCCTTCTTCAGCTTCCAACTATTTTCTCCCATTGAAGAGATGTCATGTGAGTCACTTCTCCAATTGCTGTTTATTACAAAAAAATTGTAACATGTTAGGACATTTTACATCTTCTGATGGCCAACTTTTTATCATATTTGAGAATTGCATCTTGGGAGTTAGTATAATTGAAAAGAGTAATTCTTGCGAGGCAGGCATAATGCCACTGAACTAAATCCCAGGCCCTGGCCTTGATTTTTGAAATGAGGATGCTTTTTTAATTAGTGAAAAAATAGAAGACTGACATGTGTAGGTTCCTTAAGATTTTGATAACTTGAGGCAAGATCTCAAAAGCTAAAGATAGAGAAAATGAATCAATTGTGAGGAATAAATTATATTTAATAGAATTCAGAACTCTAAGCAAGGTAGTGCATTTTATGTTTTGATGGTGCTCTGGCTGTTTTGAAGCTCTATGCCCTGGAGGTCTACAGACAAGCAAGACTTCTGCCGTTTGCCCCTATGAATCTTATTTCTGCACTATAAATGAAGCTACTGTATCAGGCTTGAATACTAGTCTCAATCCTTTGTCGCTGTCATTTCCTCCCTTGTTTGTTTTTTATTTATTTTCAGGAAAGGACAGTTTTTAAAAATAGTACTTTAGCTTAAAATTATTAACTCTTTTTTGAGAAAAATGAAATATTTTCATGTTAATAACTTACAGCTACATGTTTTCTTTTTAAATTTTATTTACTGTTCAGTGCACTACTTTTTATTTTTAATATATTACATAATTTGTTTTCTTCATCCTTTCAGGAATAAAAGGCATCAGTAAGTTCTGGGTTTTTCAAGGCCATGTTTACAACTAAACAAATCCTGCATCCTTTCATTTACTTTAATTGAATAATCCACACAGACGATATTCTTTCATTGTAACAATATGCAAAATATATAAAATCCAAAACGTATAGTCACCTAAAATTGATTCAAAATACATACATCAAACTGTGAGAAAATATTAATATAATGAATGTATTCACCAGAACCCTTAAAATTATTTGATGAATGAATTTGTGCATGCTGATTTTATCAGGATCTAAGAAATATTACAGTTATGAATTCTTTTCACCTGAATATCACCATGATGTTGTTTTATGGTAGATGCCTTTGCTGTTCTCTTTTTCTTTCCGTCTTGAAGATACCGCATATAGGGGATGAGTTCAGTATTTAAATATGCATGATACTCATTCTTGTAATTACATCCTTAAAAAGATCGTTTTGTGCTTCTATCCTTCTATCTTTGTCCTATTTCTTCAGAATTATTCTCCTCTCCTCCCCTCCCCTCCCCTCCCCTCTCCTCTGCTCTCCTCTTCTTTTTCCTGGTTTATAGTGCTGTAGCTCTCTGGTGATAAAGGTTAATGTGGATCTTTAAGTTCATTTTCACCTCTTTTGTGGGCACTAGTTTCATCTTTTGCCAGTGCAAAACTGTTCACAAGAATTCCCTAATTAGCAGAAATCTTTGCATTCCCTAGGGGAAATCTCTAGCTTATGTCATAGCTTTTAACTCTGGAAATGTACATCAGTTTTATTTGGGTGTGATTATGTTGCCTTTCTTTTCTTGAAGTTTGAACAATGCCTTTAATTTTTTTATTGATTTTACTAAGCATTTTGATACATATGCCAAATTTTTTTTTCCAGGAAACATGCCTTGCTATATTTTTAGAATTAGCAATATTAAATTGAGCTAGGTATACAGCTCAGGGGTAGAATGCTTGGTATGTATGGCCCTGGGTTCCACCCCCAGCACTATGTCAATATATTCCAGATTTTTTCATGTGCAAACCTACAAGAGTGGACCAGTACGGCACTGCACATAGATAGAAAGCCACTCTAAAATGGATGCAGCTCTATACTTTCATCTATCTCAAATTTATTGTTTATCACAGAAAACTGGGCAAATGAGAAGATTCTTTCAATTTCCCTTGTTTTCTTCTTACTGAGATGTAGGTGTCCATAAAATATAGCTACTCAGTATGCATAAACATGAAGAGATTTGTTAAATGCACATTGCTTTTACTTTTGTTTTAAGATAAAGTGACATAAACACACATACATGTTATTTAATGTTTTCGATGTTCAAGACCACTTCTTGTATTATGTAAAAATTCTAACCAATTCATTCATTTCCATTTTAGAATATGTAACCGATTCAAACTTGTGGTTTTACTATAAAGACAATGTTACTGAGTGTGTAAGGAGTATTTGATTATGTTTCTAGGCTTGATATTTCATAATATATGGAATAGTTTATTAGATTAATACAAGTTAGTATTTGCTAATACTTTGTTTCTTTCAGAAAATTGCAGTGTAGGAATTAAAATGATATATTAAAGAAAATTTTTTTCAGAAGGATTAAAAATGACAAAAATGGCAATGGAAGAAATGACAGCGAAATGAGATTTGGCAGTTGATTTTGGATGTTATATATAATGTGTGCTTCTTTTCCTGATTTCATAGTCGGGGCCTACAGTTTTTCCTATTCTAGATAACATTTATGAATAGAATCTTTATGATGATTTTCAAAAATCAGAAGAAGATAGAGTATACTGGATTTCTCTGAGCCATGGATACAGCAGAGTGAAGATTGTATATTAGGAAAGATTTAGTGCAAGTTTCATCGAACGTTTAACTACTCTAGAATTATCATCTTTTAAACCAATAACTTAAAATCCAATATTCATTATTTAAAACACAAGCTAAAGTCCTCACATGAGCCATAAATATATATAAATACATAAATGTTTTATATATATATATATATATATATGTTGGAATATTTATAAAAAATTATTCATTTTAAAAATATTTTAATAGCAGTGAAGATATATAAATCATGATATGTGTTTTATAATTTATTGACCTAAAACTCTAACTAGGATTCAGCTCTAGAAGTAAAAGCTAATTCATCCTTCATTTCAAACAAGTCTGAAATATTGAACTATGTTAAAATGAAGTGTTAACACTTTCTCAGATGGTCAATATTGCCCAAAGAACTTTTTGGGAGATAAACAAACTCACAGCAACTCTGTGCCTTAGATTTCACTTACTGAGCCAAAATTTGAGGTCATTCCTTTGAAGTGTGGAAGAAAATATCTTAAAAATGAAAAATAACATTTTTTCCCCAAAATATCTGGTCTATAAAGGTCTCCATGGTCTAAATCACAGCTATCATTCATTTTTTAAAGGCATTGGTGCAAGCAGTTTGTGAGTAAATTTTATATCTCTTATTGGGCAATATTAAATATAAGGCACAATTTTGTTAAAATTTCTAAGATAGCCCAGATTGTTAAGAATTTCTGTAGTTTTTACTTCATGTTCACAGTATACTGCACATATATACATAGGTAAAGAAAATTCAAATAGAGACAACTTGAATTAACTCCCATAGACCACTATAATATATAATTTTCTTCATCTTGTGTTCTCAAGTGCTATTTTTACTTTTTGTTAATAAAAACTTAGCTAATGGATGTGAAGAACTGAGTAGTTGCCATCGAACTCCTTCAAGTGCATTTAAGTGTTTGTTTCAAAATAAAATGTGTACAAATTTATGGCAGATTTATTAGCAAAGTACCTATTAGATTAGACAGGAAGGTATATTTGGGGGAACAAAAGAATCTCCTCAGTGTTTAACTACATCATAAGAATGAATAGGTATGAAGTATCAAAAGGTGAAAAGTCACAGTATAACGTTTTCATGTCTCTTCATTCCTCCAACCTAGAGACTTAAACTCTTTGTAATAGTTTTAAGACATTCATTTAAGAACTTCATTTAGTTGAATTTAAGTATTTTGAAGTTGCAATGTAGTGGCATGCTACTTTTAATAAGTTAAAACTTACTATGATGAAAGCTTTTTTTTTTTTAGCTCATATAACTTAAAATCACCCAATAAATACAAAACTGAGTCCAATAACTAATTTTATAACAACTGGGCTACTGCGGTATACATAAATAACAGTTCCATCTGTTCCAGCCTGTAAAAGTTGCTTGAGCTAAGCAATGCCAATCCAGCTCATTAGCACATGCGTGCAGTCCTTCTTAGAGAGGGGCTCAGTGTGGCCAGGCCCACCACTTTGACCATTATTGCAATCCTCTGGACTGGATTCCGAACACCACTTCTTCACCTAAATTATATAGCGGTAGTTACATCTTGCAAAACACGCATTAAAGAAAAATAAAATCAGGTTATGTTGAAATACTACACAATAAAATGAATGTTATCTCGTATGGAGAGAGGCTTTGGATTTCCTTGAATGATTAAGTGGATTTTCTTCCCCAACCGCAGGGATTCAATTGTGCCACTTTCTTCCTCTCCAACTCTGTGTTGCCCAACTCAGAGAGAGGGCAGGAGGTGACAGTGACTGTAGCACAGGGTCAGAGAGGCTGCGGGCTGTATTTGCCTCACCACTGCCAGGAAAGTTGTCTCCAGTGTAGTAAATATGAAATAGACTAACTGGATCATAAACTCAGGCACAGTTCTCCTTTTATTGTGATGAGGGGCAAGATCTTTCTTTCAAAGAAAAAAAAACTGAATATCAAAGGAGAATAAATAACATTATTATGTCTATGTTAATAGCGATTCAAGCCTTTACGTGCTTAAGGTATTCATTTTGATTTTAAGAAAATCAGTATATCAAGTTCGCAAATTCAGCTGGATATACATTGAGCATTAGTTTTTTATTGTTTTCAAGTTGCTGCTGATAGACCTGATTATAAATGATTAGGAGAGCTTTGTACTATAAAAAAATGAAGGCAATATTCTCTTAGAGATGTTGTGAGAAAAATGATATCAAAATTATATTAAAATTACCTGTAATCAAAAATTTGAAATCAATCAGACTGATTTTAATACAATCTTTTTTTGTGCTTTTTTGTTTTTGTTTTTGTTTTTTGTTTTTTTTTTTTTTTTTTTTTTTGAGACAGGGTCTCACTATATAGTTGAGACTGACCTGAAATTCACTATGTAGCCCAGGCTGGTCTCAAACTGACAGCGATCCACCTGCCTCAGCCTCCCAAGTGCTGGGATTAGAGGAGTGCACCACCACTCCTGGCTTACAATCATTTATTTATATTAACATTTTGATAAGAAGTGATCTTTTTCATATTCATGAGATTACTTAAGCTATTCAAATAGCTTAGAAATAAAATCATTGCATTTAGTAATTGCCTTTTTATTTTGTACTTAGCTAATTACACTACAGTTATGAGGAATAATGCTTTATCACAAGAGCAAATATTAAAAATATTCTACGAGGTAAGGAAAGAAGCTTGGCTAAATTGAAATAGGTAGAAAATTTGAAAAAGTATGAGACTGTAGTATAGGCAAAGATTTTATGTTGCTTAGTATGCTTTATATTTCAAACTTTGCATCTTGAAAGAAGATTTTAAAATCTAATTGTGCATTTCCTGTATATTTTTGGTTGCAAATCTATTTCTTCTTTTTCCATTGAGTTTATTGGTACGTTTTAGGCACACAGTACAGTTACATTCATCATTGGGATCTTGTACCTTTACATGACAGGTCTTCGTTCTTATTTTTTCCCCTTACCCTGCCCTCCCTTGACCCCCTCTTCCCTTTCCTAGTTACAAAAACTTTTTTTACATTTTTTTCATTTTCTCATATGGTTTCTTTTCCTTTATTTCCTTTCCCCTACCCTTCCCACTTCCCCTACACTTTTAGTCCTTTTCTTCCTATTTCATATTGTCTATTATTTATTTACATTTTTAGTTTTTCACACCAGAGAAACTATTCGGTATTTACATGTGTGACTTATTTATTTCACTTTAATTTTAGTTCTTCAAAAAATGTTTTTAACATTCATTTCTTCTAATATGTTTACTTATTTCAATGGTTTTAATATTTTAATACCATCAAGTAAAAATTATGAGAGGTCACTTCTTGGGGCCTGATATACTGTACTAAACCCTGACAGACTAAATCAAAGTGCTGAGCATTACATGATCACACTGAAACTAAGGAAGCAAGTAAAATGCCAAATAAACTAGATTTTCCTGATAACAAACTCACAGCAACCACTTGGAAAGGGTCCAGTCAACTTTAACATGTCATAAAGAATTCCTCTCTGTTCTGTCCCTTGCAAGAAAAACAATCTGAAGTACCTGATGTTAGCTAACACACTATATCTAATTCTGTTTCCTTCTTCCCATGACTCATAAACCAATTGCTCTGCTGTGAACAGTGGAGCCCTCTGTATTTCATGAGGTGAGAATCTGTCTGATTCATCTACTGCTCAGAAGATCCAATTAGACAGGGAGAAGCAGCAATGGGATTATAGCAAATTAAAAAGTTCTGCACAGCAAAGGAATCTATAAGTAGCCTGAAGAGACAAACTACAGAATTGGAAAAATACTTTGTCAGCTATTCCTCAGGCAGAGGACTAATAGCAGAATATAAAGAACTTAATACAATTAGATCACTTAAACAAAAGACAGAATCAAGAAATGGGAAAGTGAAATTAACAAACGCTTGTCAGAGGAAGCACTGCAAATAGCCAACAGATGTATAAAAAAAAAATTAGTAGACTTGGCCATCAGAGAAATGCAAATTAAAATAATGCTAAGATTCCATCATATGCCAGAAAGAATGATAGTCATCAAGAAATAAAACAAACCAAGAAACAAACAAACAAACAAAAACAACCACAAATGCTGGCACGGCTATGGTGAAAAAGGGACCCTCTTACACTGTTGGTGGGATGTTAACTTGTACAACCATTACGGAAAATAGTATGGAAATTCTGCAAGGAACTAAAATTAGAAATTCCATGTGGCCCAGCTATTCCTCTTCTAGGTATCTTCTTCAAAGAGTTGAAGACATTGCTCTACATTTCACATCAGTGTTCATAGCAGCACAATCCATAATAGCTAAATCCTGGAAGCGGCTTATATAGCCATAAACAGATGGCCTGATAAAGGAAATGCAGTATCTATACATAATTGAATGCTCGGGTACAAAGAAGGACAGATTTGAGACTCTGTAGGAAAACGGATGCACCTGGAAATACATAATGTTGAGTAAAATAAGTCAGATTCACAATCTAAGCCTTGCAAGTGCATGGACCCAAGTTCAATCCCCAGTACAAAAAA
>NW_022900913.1:17666373-17705610 GCF_012274545.1 Fukomys damarensis
AGAGAGAGAGAGAGAGAGAGAGAAACAAAGGAAGAAATCTCTTGCCAGTGGGAAGAGGTCCAAGAGAACATGCATTAGAGGAAGGGGAAAATAAGTAGAATAAAGATATTCTATATGTAGGAACCTAATAATCTCAATGAACATAAACATTATTCATCCTAAACATGAGATACGATTAACAATATCAACAAGATCAAAAAAGGGGAAAGGGAATTTAGAGGAAAAGTGAAGGAATTGATGTGAAAAGGAAGGGGATTAAAAAATAAAGAACCAGGGCCGGGGGGACTTGACTCAGTGGTTCCACCTCTTGCTCGCAAGTGCAAGGGCCTGAGTTTGATCCCTGGTTCCCCAAAAATAAAATAAAATAAAACTAAATAACCAAGCTGAATTATGTATACATACCCACACCCCAAGATGACTTTGAAGTGCATGTACTGCAAATATGTACTAATAAAAAAGAAACAAACATAATAAAACACACAAACAGAACTTATCAGAATTTTAAACTAAATTTGCTATAATGTAGTTTTGGCCAATACATAAGAAATCATATCAATATAACCCAGATAAACATATTTAAAGCCATGATAAAAATTGACTATTTTCACCTTGCTTCCCAAATACAATGTATACCTCTTCTTTTCCTTCTTTTTCTTCTCCTGCTTCTTCCTCACTACCAATATGAATCAAAATTTACTATTTTCAAAATAATTAACGTTTTTCAGAATACCATAACTTTGTTGCAAAGAAATATTCTTTTAATTTACCAAACAAACAAAAAGAAATGAGAGCAGTTGAAATCAAAACAAACTTTTCAATGCACTTTGCCATACATTTAGGTCCCTCGGAACACATTTTAAAAATGGTTTAAGTTTGATTTTGTTTCTTTTCTAGACAGAATAAAACCACCAAGGCCCCACCTGAGGAATGATCCTGGATAGATGGGGAGAAGGTGGTATAACTGAAGATATCTGAGGTCATCTTGAGTTCCAATTATTTATTTTTCATGTATTGCTTCCCATAATTGCCCTTCTTTTGATTATTTGATAATCAGTAGTCATTAATTCGAACAAATTAAGATGCTGTCTTACCTAATGAATTTCTTTGATTGAAAAATACACAAAAACTAAAGTTATGCAAGCAAATTAATCATTCATAGTCTACCTTGCAGTGTGAACAGATGTTTTAATTAAAATTGACTGTGAGGTAATTACCAATGGTGTAATTTAATAAATAGTCATTGAAACAATAAATTACAATACTAATAAATACTTGACCATTGCTGCTCTTTTGTTGGTTTATTGCTATAGACATTGCATTTGTTTCAATGTCATTCCTTACAATCTTTTAAGAAAACAGAGTTCATTTCCCTTTTCTAATTACTTTTTCAGAGATTTTGATTGTCACTTTAGCATCATTTGTTTTTATAGTCACTAAGCATGCAGTTATCTTCTTGAGGCGAACAAAGAAAAAATCTTCTGATGGTCATAATTGCCAGAGACTTCTGCAGTTAGTTTCCAGTACCCACCTGCCCAGTATATGATGCAGGCTTGAGAAAAAAAAATACACTGAGTCAAACTAGGAGAGAAGGCGCAGAGCCAGGATGACCAATGCCGGTGCAATGGATAAAGGCACTGACCAGTCACAGGCAATGACTTTTATTAGCAATCAATTGGGGTAAAGTTGAGCTATGTGCAGTTTCTATGGAAATTAATGTAAACAAAGCTCATAAAGGATGACAAAACATTCTCAAATTAGGAACAGAATCGACAAAATATATGGTTGCATTAGGACACTGTTCTTGTCAGAAGGTTTTAGTTGTGGGGCCAGAATTTGGGTTTGTTTACCCTGACCTTGGTACATAGGCTTCAGCCAGACTCACTTTTTTAAACAAGGCAGTTGTGAGGTTACCTCTTTATCTCCTGCTCTGGGCACAACCAGTATTATGGTCCCTGCAATAATATTTCTGGAAATTTGATAAAAAATAGTTTTCCTTATTTTTGTGTGTGTGAACCTTGAAATTATGTTACAAGATGCTGGGGACTTGAGAGCTTTATTGGCTGGCTAGAGAGTTCTGTTAAAATGATTAAAAAATTAAGTATCGAGTGAGGTTTTATTGGTATAGTTCTGTAGATTAAATTTTATAAATGGATAGAAATAAATTATATATTTTTGAAAATTTTGTAAGCACATACTGACTTAAATAATATATCAGATCTTTGTCACATTATCCAGAGTTGAAGTTTGCTTGTTATACACATGATTATTAATATTACAAGAAATACTGTTCACCTTTCAAGGTAGTTTAGAAACACTATTTTGCTATTTTACTTTATAGTCCTTTAATATTTTTATTATATCTATATTCTTTTGTCACCATTTAGAGAGTTGTCTTTTTATTCCCAATCTCCACCTCTTTGAATATTTCATTATTTATATATAGTTACTGAAAAATAGAAAGCAAAGTTTTGGAGAATGATATAAAAGAATACCTATAATACTCCAGGGAATGGCTTACAAGGATGGAGATTGGAAAAATCCATGAACATGTGTCCAGTATGTTAAACAAGCATTGCTTACAAAGTAGTTATATTTAAAGTACGGTATATAAGCAGGGTGTGGTGGTGCATGCCTGTAATCCCAGCACTTGGGAGGCTGAAGCAGGAGGATCGCTGTGAGTTCAAGACCAGCCTAGGGTACATAGTGAGTTCCAGGTCAATCTCAACTGCATAGTGAGACCCTGTCTCAAAACCCCCAACCCCGCAAATAAATAAATAAGCAAATAAAGTACCATATATAAAGTATAACTATATTTAAAGTGCAGTACCTATATTTATACTACTCTTGATTTTAAATATTTAATTTGCACTACTAAAATTATTTCATATTTTCTAGTTATGAAATTCATCTTCAAGTCATAGCATTATATCCTATGAATTCTAATGTTTATTTTTTTCTCATTGAGTTTACTGGTACATTTTAGCTATTCAGTACAGTTATATGCATCATTGGGATCTTGAGTCTTTACATGACAGGTCTTGGTTCTTGTTTTTTTCCCTTACCCCTGCCCTCCCTTTACCTCCTCCTCCCTTCCCTATCTAATCTTTAAATCACTGCATTAGATATAATTCTGCCATTAGTATTAAAATAATCGAAATACTTTTGCACAAGTTGATTCTATTTTAGATTAAAAAACATACCATAACTTCTTATTTTGCTTCGTTGGAAAAATGAAGGCCTATCAGATGCCTGCATAATACACATTTCTCTTTCACCATCGTGTTCCTCACACTGAGTATTCCCAGACTTTTGCAAGCATAGTACTTTCACGATCATCTGAAATTGGTATTAAGGGAGTAGATTGGAGCAGTTGTATCCAAGGTCTTAGTTCACCCTACAGAAGCCCCAGAGCTGTAGTCTTACTTTACTGTTTTTTTATGCTGGGATGACTGAGTTTTTCTATGTCATCTCCACCTCATGAAGCACTTGGTTGTAAGCTTCCCTGGGAAGATCACCTGAGGTTGCGCAGCTCACTTCATGTGAGGAAAAGTCCTCAAACAGGTTTAGCTGAGAACTTTCAGTCACTATTTTTCCCAGCACCTAACAAATGCATGTGTCAGTGATTAGGGGTGAAATGTGCCTGGGTAGCACTGTGACATTCATCACAATGCCAATGCCTTTGGGACTCAAACTTTATTAGAGACTTGCACACTTTTTAAGCTTCCTGCTCTTGGGATTTTGTGTTTTCATGCTCATGACAACAGTTCCACTTCTGTGCATTTTGTCAGTCAGTGAGAGAACATACAGGTAGCAAATGCCAGAGCCAAGTACTTTTATCTTTACTTGAACAATACAGATTCTGTCATTATCTTTTCTACACAGAGAGAAGTTTCAGAAGCTGATTACAAATGAATAGGCTTATTGCCAATACAGATAAATTAGGCTTTATTTTATAAGAAACACAGAGAAGAGATATTGGCAAAGCACATAGGGTAATTCAAATCAAAACAAGACTTTTGAATGTAATATCAGTAATTATGTAGAACTTTGATAAAAAAAAGCTGCATGAGTTGGAGAGTTTGCAATTTGTTTTCTCAAGGAAACTGAGTGCCTAAACTATAACCTCAAACCCACTTATTACTGCAAAGTGCTCACACTGCCCTGCTGGGTGCTGTCCGCTGATGTTTGGCTTCTGAGGTGACACTGGGGCTCTGCAAGCCATCTGTGGCACATATGCCCTTGGTTTGCCACCCCTGGTGTAGAGAATTACACACAGTGGATCACATTCTTCTATTTCTCCCATTTTGCTAGCACTGTCTACTGCAATTGTTGGGGGATTGTACTTTATTGCTCACCAGAAAAAGTGACCGACTGTGACTCAGGAGCTTTGAAACTGTGCTAATTATTTTAGTTTCAGGAGTCCTGTGATAAAAATAATATTATACCTAGCTTTCAAAAAAATGCTTACTATATATTTTTGGTAAATCATGAATACATTTATCACAGGATGTTAGTGAAGCCTACATATATTTAATTTTTCTTTTTTTTTTTTTTACATAAGTCTGGTACTTTACTTTCATCAGGCTTTCAGACTTCCAAACCAAAGTGTAATATCCTCAAGGCCACTTCATTAGTACCCTCTAGATTAAGGAATTGGTAGGAAATCAGGCAAGAATTATGATGTATTTATCATATTTTAGGGCAAATGTCAGAAAATTAGTTCTCTATTCAAAGAGTATTTATGGGTATTTGTGTAATGAAAGAATATTTAGAATCTGCTCAAGAAGAAATCCTTTCAAATTAATTAGTACATCTATGCTTACTTAGTTTGATCTTGTAATGTGATTTTGTAGAAAAAGATTTAAATATGCATAACAGAATATTATATTTTTAGAATTTTGAAACTTTAGTATTTTATGTACTATCTGGACACAAACATGCATAGGTCAAAAACCTCAAATTATTTTTAAAAACTTATTTTTTCTCATTGAAGGAAGAAACAAAGGAAAATTCATTTGCTAATGAAATAGTATTATTTTTTTAAGTGCTTTTAGGGCTGGACATTTGGCTCAGTGGTTCTGCCGCCTGCCTCAAAAGCACAAGGTTCTGAGTTTGATCCTCAATACCAAAAAAAATTTAAGTGCTTTTGACCTGACAATTACTCTACCCACATTTTAGTGTTTTTTATTTGCTCCAACACCTATCTCCTAGGACAAAACTTCCGTGTTTACTATTTAAAAATAAACATTTTATTAAGCTTTCTAAATTCTCTAGACAGTTTTTAAATTTTATCATTTTTTAATACAGTACATTTGAGGATGAGATATTTTGAAAAAAAGAGCTACTGAGTTCTTTGGGTCAGATCTTTACTGTACCGAAAGCTAGAAAGATAATGAAAGATGTATAGATTCTATTGAGCAGATTTTAAATTGAGGTCATGCAAATTTCTTTGATATTAGAATATAAATATAAATTTCGCTTCCAAAGGAAAACTTTTTAAGGTACAGTATTATAGCAAATGAGTTGAGAGATTAGCAAATAAAAATATATTCTTTTTAGATCATCATCATCACATAGTGTATTTACCATTGTCATTCTCATATCATTTTGCTATTAAAATTATTCTTTCTCAATACAACAGCTTTTATATATTTTAACAAATATCTACTTGCATTATATTAAAATTAAAAATTAAAGTAATAACCCCCTGGTATCATGCCTGTTGTTTTATTAGATTATATCATATGTAGTGATTATACTTTGGATAATACAATATTTTTAAAAGAATTATTTTTTTCTTTGCAGAAAATCATTGTCCATATTAGGAGATGATGAAGTAAGGAAAGAAATATAATAAAAATAGGTTGAAATTCATTCTATATTGTTTCTAATGTGAATTTGTACAAAATTTTTCCATGTTAACTTACATTTTTGTCATTAGAGCCAGAACTATTGTGAATATCATCTTTACCATTAAAAAAAATCATTCTCAGAGGGAAAGAGAATTCAATTTTTCCCTAATTCTTTGTTTTTTTAAAACCTTTAATGATACATAAAAGTATACAGATAAATGGAATAGCATGCCATGATCTGATATATGTACATAGTTTATAATATTTAAATCTGGCTTAACATATTTATCTTATCAAATAGTTATCATTCCTTTAGAGGAAAAGATTCAACCTTCTTCCTTCTAAGTGTTTGAAGGGTACAGCACATTAGCATCATCTATAGTCACTCTACTGCCCAATAGCACAACAGGTCTTCCTGCTCTCACCTTACTGAACTCGATACCAATTAACTTTTCCCCCAAAGCTTCCAGGAGCTCTTTGAATCCAGAGAATTTTTAATTTGTTTCAACATGTTATTCTTTCTTTGCATTAAATTAATAGAGTAAAACTTTTGAGCTTTGTATTTTGTTTTGTCCTTGATCCATTCTGTTTTGCTTTCTGTTTTGTTTTGTTGTACTGAAGGTGTTCCCACTGAGCTACATCCTCAGCATTTTGTTCTCAGTTTTGCTTTATTTTGCTTTGAGACAGGGTCACAGGATATTTCAAAGCTATACATTTTAGGCTTGATCTTTTTTCTTCAAGCCCCCAGAGTGGTGGGATCACAAGGCATGCAATCACTAAGCCCAGCTGGTGGAAACATTGAAAATACATTAAATAAATTGATAGAAAAGTAAACTATACTTGGGTAACATAAGAATATAAAACAAAAATTGGTGAGGATGGGAGCTGTGAGAAGTCATCAGTGTGAGCCCCTCCCCAACCAAGGCCTGCCTACCACTAGCTGACTGGCCTCCCCTGCCTTAGAGCCGCAGGCACTTCCAGCAACCCAACCCCCCACCCCCGGCTTCCTGACTACACAAGCCTATTCCTCATCTACAGTGCCAAGCTTGTGCACTGCTCTGAGCTTGTGTTGAAGTGAATAATAATAATTGGGCCTTACTCCTTCTAATTAAACTTACTATATTGATCATTATATCCATTATAAACATATTTTGAGCTAGTCTTTGATTTCATTTTATTTCACATGGTTAAAGGTGATAGATAAATAACTAGCACAAATTGTCATTTTCTAAATTGTGTTTGATTCTACTGTTGTGGCTGATTGGGCCAGTGATGTGATTGTTCTAATCAGTTATCTTTCCTGGTATAATGAAAATGATATTGCCCCCAAATTATTAGAGACTCAAATCCTAAAGACCAGATATATCTGGAAGACATGTCAGAGAAGCAGTCATTCCTTAAGGTTTCTAAACACAATCAACAGATACTTACAATAAGTAATATCTAAGTATCAACCCAGAAATTAAATCAAGGACTATACCAACAATAACAACAGACATGAAAAGACATTTAAATAAGACATAGTCTTCCAGCTTATCAAAGGCAAATTCTGGTGAAAACAAATGGGACAGTCTGATAATCAACCAACCAGACAATTTGAACTGATAGAATAGGAAGTAAAAACACAGGTGAATGAGGCTCTAGAAATTTTCAAAACAGTAATATTTTCCCAGATAAAAGACATGATTAGAGACTCTAGAAAAGAAAGAGATAAAAAATAAATGAGTTTGGGACCATGATGGAAGCCATGAATTCTCAGCATAGGAAAGAAATGGAAGCTATGAAGGCCTGACATAGAAAGAAATGGAATCCATGAACAGATTCAAACTGATATCCAGGAGATTAAAAGCTCTGTTAAAAGTATGCATAGCAGAGTAATCCAATCTGAAGACAGAATATCAGAAAGGATGGCAGTCAGTGACCATGAAAAGAAAGATCTCTTAAAAATAGTAATGGACGATGAGAAATCAATCCAACAGCTTTTAGATGACATAAAGAAGAATAATATAAGATTAGTAGGAGTCCACGAAGAAACAGGAGAAAGCACAAATGACATAAAAAAAAAAAACTGTTCAGAGAATTAATGATAGAAAACTTCCCAAACAGAGCAAAAGTACTTGACATACAGATAAATGAGGCATAGTCAGGGTTGGTGGCGCATGCCTGTAATCCCAGCACTGGGGAAGTTGAGGCAGGAGGATTGCTGTGAGTTCAAGACCAGCCTGGACTACATAATGAGTTCCAGGTGTGTCTCAACTACATAGTGAGACCCTTTCTCAAAAACAAACCAACAAAACAAACAGATGAATGAGGCATATAAGACTCCAAGCAGTTATAACAAAATAAAGTCTACACCTAGACATAATAATCAAGATCCCAGAAAATCAACAGAAGTACAAAATACTGCAAGCAGTTAGAGAAAAGATACAAATTACTGGCAAAGGAAAGCACGCCAAAATCACAAGAGACTTTTCAACACAAACTCTCAACAAGATCCTAGAATGGGGTATTTCAAACTTTAAAAGAGAAGAACCTCCAACCTAGGTTAATGTATCCTGCAAAACTTTCTTTCAAACTTGATGGAGAAATAAGGTATTTTCATGACAAAGAACACCTGAGAAACTTTATGAATTCCAAACCAGCACTCCAAATGATGTTTTAAAATATCCTAGAAAAAGACAATGAAGTTCACAACTTCATGAGGCCCAACAGAGCAAATCCAATAGGCAAGCATTTAAAGGAAGAGGGGGACAAATAAAAAAGAACCAACAACAGGAACATAACATGGCAAGGAGAAGTCAATACATATCGGTTATAACCATTAATATAAATGGCCTCTATTCATCAATAAAAGGAAATCAACTGGCAGATGGATTAACTTGCAAAATACAACAACATGCCGTATACAAGAAACACACCTACGTAAAAAAGAAACCCATAAATTGAAAAATAGTTCTCCATGTGACAGTAACCCAGAAAAAAGCAGGGGTAGATATCTTATTTGCAGATAAAGTTAATTTCAAACCAAACTAATTAAGAGAGACAGAGAAGTTCATTACATCCTTGTAAAGTGAATAATCCAAGAGGAAGAGATGACAATCATAAATATTTATACATCAAACACTAATGCCCCCAACTATATAAAACAAATATTAAGGGACATGAAACAGCAAATAAGCACTGATACAGCTATAGTGGGGGATCTCAATACCCCATTGGCACAAACAGATAGATCATCCAGACAGAAAATCAATAACAATATATTAGAACTGAAACTGAACCTGAACCAAGATTTTGAACAAATGGACTTAATAGATGTCTACAGCATGTTCCACCCCACAAAATCAGAACACACATTATTTTCAGCTGCATGCTGGTCATTTTTCAAAATAGATTACATGCTAGATCATAGAACATGTTTAGGTAAATGCAAAGGAATTGAAGTTATCCCATGTATATTATCGGACCATAGTGCAATTAAATTGGAGATCAATAGCACAAGAAACCATAAGAACTTCACAAACACATGGAAACTGAATAACACTCTCCTGAATAAGGGATGGGTCACAACAGAAATTATATAGTTTTTACAAATTAATAACAATGCCAGTACAAAATATAGGAATCTATGGGATACAATGAAAGCAGTTTTATGTGGGAAATTCACAGCAGTGAATGCCCAAAGTAGGAATACACAGCAAGCTCAAATTAACAACCTCATAGTGAATCTTAATCTCCTAGAAAAAGAAGTGCAAGAGAAACACAAATCTCATACAAGGGAGGAAATTATAAAGTTCAGAGGAGAAATCAATGCAATAGAGACTAAAATCATGAGACAAAAAAAATCAACAGATTGAAGAGTTTGTTTTCTGAAGGAATAAATAAAATAGATAAACCCTTAGTCAACCTTATCAAAAAAAGAAAATAAAGAAAGAAAAGGCTCAAATTTATGCAATTAGGAATGAAAATGGTAAAATCACAACAGACCCAGAAGAAATTCTAAGGATCATTCATACTTATTTTGAGTATCTGTACTCTAATAAAATGGTGAACACAGAAGAAATGGACAGATTTCTAGATACATATGAATTACTAACATTGAATGAAGAAGACATAAAAATTCTAAACACCCCAATTACTATTAGTTAAATGAGAATGTAATTAAAAATTTTTCAACAACAACAACAACAAAAAATCCCAGGCCCTGATGGCTTTACTGCTGAATTCTACAATACATTTAGAAAAGAACTGTTGCCACTACTCATTAAACTTTTCAATGAAACCTAAACAGAAGCAATACTTCCAAATTCATTCCTGGAAGCAAGTGTTACTTTGACTCTAAAACCAGGGAAAGACAAAACCAAAGAAAGAGAACTACAGGCCAATCTCCCTAATGAACATAGATGCAAAAATTCTCAATAAGATATGGGCAAACAGAATAAAAAGGGTCATCAAGAAGATAATACAGCCTGACTGAGTCAGATTTATCCAAGGGATGAAAGGATGGTTCAACATACATAAATAAATAATTGTAATACATTATATTAACAGAATCAAGGACAAAAACCATATGATAATCTCAATACTTACAGAAAAAGCATTCGACAAAATTCAACATGAATTCATGACAAAAACATTGCAGAAAATTGGAATAGGTGGTCTTAATCTCAACTTGATAAAGGCTATCTGTGACAAGCCAACAACCAACATCATACTCAATGGTCAAAAAGAGAAAAACTTCAAACTAAAATCAGGAATAAGACAAGGAAGTCCACTGTCACCACTCTTGTACAATATATTTTGGGAAACATTAGCCATAGCAATTAGATGAGAGAAAGAAATAAAGGCAATAAAGAAAGGAAAGGAAGAAGTTAAATTGTCATTATTTGCTGATGATATGATATTCTACATAGAAAATCCAAAAAACTATGCCGAATGACTTGTAGAATTAATTGACAGATTCAGCAAAGTAACTGCATATATGGTAAATACTAAAAAATCAATAGCTTTCTTACACACAAGTAACAGACTTACTGAGAGTGAAATTAGGGAAACAATCCCTTTCACAATAGAATCCAAAAAAGTGAAATATCTAGGAACCAATCCATCAAAGGAAACAAAGGACCTCTACATTACATTGAGAACTACAACACTCTGGAAAAATAGATTGAAGAAGATATAAGAAAATGGAAAGACAATCCCTTTTCCTGCGTAGGAAGAATCAATATAGTCATAATTCTAAAACTGCTATATAGATTCAATGCAATCCCTTTTGAAATCCCAACAGTGTATTTTACAGAACTAGATAAAACAATAAAAGAATTTTTCATTTGGAATAAGAAGAGACCTAGAATAGCAAAAGCAATTCTAGGCAACAGAGAAATGGCAGGGGTTATCACAATACCCAACTTGAAACTGTACTACAAAGCCACTATGATAAAAGCAACATGGTACTGGCAAAGAAGCACACCAGAGGATCAGTGGAACAGTTTGGAAGATGCAAAAACAACTCCTGACATACTCAGCTACCTCATCTTTGACAAAGGAGCTAACCATCCTCACTGGAGGAAAGATAGCCTCATTAAGTGTTGTTGGAAAAAGTGGATTTCAACTTATTGAAGATTAAAAGTAGATCCATATCTTTCACCATGAACTAAACTAAAATCCAAGTTGATTAAAGAAATAAACATTGCTGGAAGATAAATGAGGTAGAACTCTTGAAGGTATTGGCATAGGGAAAGACTTTATGAACAAATTTTTAGCAGCATGGGAACTAACATAAAGAATGAACAGTTGAGATCTCATTTTTAAAAAAGTTTCTGCACTGCTAGAGTAATCACAAAAGAGCTAAGAGACAGCCCACAATGTGGGGGAAAAAAATCTACCATCTGGGGCCAAGGATTTAGTTTAGTGGTTCCAACACCTGCCTCGCAAGTACAAGGACCTGAGTTCAATCCTTAGTATCCCTTCCCCCCAAATAATCAAACTTTTACCAGCTGTTCCTCAGACAAAAGTCTACTATATATAAAGAATTAAAAAATTAAAAAAAAAAGAAAAAGATCCTCCAAAATATACAGACCCAATTAAGGAATGGGCATCTGAAATGGACAGGCATTTCTCAGACAAAGAAATAAAAGCAGAATATAAACATATGAAAAAAATGTTCAACATCACTGGTCATTCAAGAGACGCAGAAGAAAACAAAACTGAGATTCCATCTCACTATGCTAAGAATGGCTGCTATCAAAAAATCAAGCAGTAGCAAATTCTGTCTCTTGTGGGGATATTCAATCCCTTCTTTGTTGGTGGGAGTGCAGACTGCTGCAACCACTGTGGCAATCAATATGTAGATACATTAAACAGCTAGGAGTAGAAGTCCCTTTGACCCAGTTACTCCTCTGCTGGGTATCTTTCAAAAGAATTAAAAGAATCATACCTTAGTGATACATGCTCACCCATGTTCATTTCAGCACAGTTTGTAATCGCTAAAATTTGGAAACAGGTCAATTGCTCATCAGTTGGAGATTGGATAAAGAAGATGTGTTTTATATAGGAATATACGTTCTAAAAGAGTAAAGGATGTAGGAGAAATGTAAAAAGGTCGGGGAAAGACAAAAAGGGACAAGAAAAATTGTGAGAAGGAAAAACATGGAAACAATGTCTTTGTAAATTGGAAAGGGCTAAAGGGAGGGCTGGCAAATGGGAAAAATTAAAACCAAGTAAATCATGTAAAAGCACAAGATCCCAATGATAAATTTAAATGTACTGTATACCTAAAATGTACCAATATACTTAATAAAGACCAAAAGCACACAAAGATCAAAAAGGAAGTAAATAACTCAATATTAATATAAGAATCATGTTCTTGAAAACAGCTTGTAATCAAAATATCATAATGAAATATTGAAAGAAAAGTGTTTTTTTTGTTTGTTTGTTTTTTTTTTTTTTTTTTTTTTTTTTTTTTTTTTTTTTTTTTTTTTTAGTCAGACACACATTCAAGTTGCATCACCTAAAACCTTTTTAAATCAAAGCATTTAATCGGTGAAGAAAAGAGGTAGGGACATATATTCCAAGTTACCTTGGTTAATGGTTCTTTTGATTTGCAATTGTCAAATTTTTTCATGAGAATAGTCACATCTTGATTGCTATTTTGATTTACATCTTTCTAATGGCACTTACACATAAAAACATACCTTATTCCTGACCATTTTAAAAATACAGTTCATTAGATTGTCATACTTTAAAAAATCAAATGTTTAAATAAGCTTTTGAGTGAAATGGTACAACGTGTGTTGAAGAAAAATCTAAGTCAATAAACTGAGGAAACAACAAAGAAAGTAGGTTCTCTTTTGTCTTCTCTCCTTCTATAACTTTGTTCACTATTGCATGGCCAGTAAAGCAAAAGAGTCCCTAATTCCCCATTTAATCAGAGGTTCTGGTGAGCAGAGCAAACACTGAAATACAAAACCAACATCATAGAACTCTGATTTACTCTCCTTTGTAAAACAAAAAAAAATCAATTTTATATTTGATTGTTTATTCGATCCCTGCTCTGCATTAATTTGCAAGATGCTAATCTGCATTTTGAATTTAATTTCCTAAAAGCAAAGAAACCTGTAAAAAACCAACTTTTACTTTTGATTTACTACTAGATGACAAGTGTGTGTTTTGTGTGATGAACCTAAAAAAATGATCAAACTGTGTGTTTTATCTGTGACACCAATTTCAAAGCATCAGAGTCTGTGAGTATTTCAGGTAGCATTCTAAGAAGGATCAGCTCGGTTTACTTTATGGACAGGTCTCAGCTTACACATGGACGCTAGCTTGGAAGCAAAAAATGTTGCACTTTTATCAGTCAGGCAACTCAATGCTAAATTATTTCTCATACTTCAAATCATATAGAAACCCTGGCACCCTCTCACAAGGTGAAAAGGAAAAGACTCACCTTTGCAGCTATTTTACACTCTCCTACAAGGAATTTCAAAACATATTTTTCTTTAAAAAATGAAATAATTTAACTATTCACAATTAAATTCCAAATAATTCCAGCGTCTTAAAGTATAATGTCAAAGTAGTTTGTATTAACTATATACATTGGGTTGATGCTATTACATAAAGTATGAAACTCACACAGGTACTATATTCCTTTTGTCTACTATGTTGAATACTTTATATAGAATGTTTTAAATCTTCCTTTTGTGATTAAAATTTTATATTTATATAAAGCGTACTCTTACTTCTTTAACAAAGATTTTCAACTATAGTAATCTTAGACCACTGCAAATATTATATAAGGAATTACATTAGTAACAACTAACATACAAATTGTTCTAGGCAGTATTGAAAGCATAAATCTACATCACTGTGGTATAATGAAGAAAAAAGCATAGGTTATTTTTGGTACCTGCAAATATAGAAGTATTCATAAGCAATAAAGCACAGAAATGGGTAAAATCTACATGTACCTGAAACATTCAGCACTTACACAGGCAAAACTGTACTCTGGGAATTTATATATCAGTGGACCCTGTTATGTATGGAGGAACTATTCATTTGCATCAGGTGCTTCTACTTTTTCTTTTTCTTTTGAAGACTACATACTGTGCAATGTGGTATTATGTTGATTAAAAGCATGGAAATTATTGTTCATCATCCACAGTTCAATGGAGACAGTTTTTCCATTAAAATATGTATTTCAGGTAAGGTTTCCCTTTAACATTGGAATGTGAATGGCCAGGCATGATGGCGCACTCTTGTAATCCAAGCATTCAGGAGGCTGAGGCAGGAGGAGCGCTGTGAGTTTGAGATTAACCTAGACTACATAGTGAGTTCCAGGTCAATCTCAATTACATAGTGAGACCCTGTCTCAAAAACAAACCAACAAACAAAAACATTGAAATGTGAAATTGTTATTTCTCATACCAATAAACTCAATGAGAGAGGAAAAAAAAAGAAATCAGTGACAAATATATTGGATAACTTTCCCATCATGTCTCATATCTTTGTAATTCTGACAACAAATCTTCATCATCCTAGGCCCCTGTATAGCACATCATTGACTGCTGCAATGTGCCAACTCCTTGAGTTACCACTCGCTGAAATTCAACAAGCTTCTGCCTCCCAGTCAATCCTCTAGCCACCCTCAGACTCATCTGCAAATTTCCAGCAGGTAGTGTCATGTGGTTTCCTGACTCCTGTCAAGAGGGCCTGTTGACCCAATTCTAGATTCCTAGATTATTAACTCTCTTACGGGACACACTGAATAACAGTATTGGAGAAAAGCAGTAACAGGCCAATGAAAAATCCTTCTATCCCTTCCTATGCAGAAGTACTTCCAAATTTATTTCTTTCTATATGTACTGTGCCTTAGTTCATTTTGTACTGCTCTTAACGAATATTTTAAACTGGACAAAAATTGATTTAACTCATAGTTGTGGATCCTACAAAGTCAAAGATTGCGGAACTGGCCTAGGAATTGATAGAGTATGAAGACAGAATGGCAGGAGAGGTAAAGCATGAACAAGAAACAATCAAACTCGCTTTTATAAAAATCTCTCAAAATGACTAATCCACCAGTGCTATAAATAGAGTTTAAGTCAATCCGCTCATTAGGGCAGAATGCGCACAGCTAACTACTTCTCGTATCTCTCCACCTATCAGTAGTGTTGCACCCAGGATGTATTTGCCAACCTAGGAACCTGGGGAGACTCCTACAGCACCGTGACACCTTCTGTGGATAAATGTGGAAAATGCCAAGCTAGGGTCAACGTCACTGCGGCACACGACGTAACGGCAACACGGCAGGGTCTCAGCACATTCTACTTGGTTTGCAAACAAACCTGTCTCGTGTCTCTTTTGCTTTCTCTACTCTCCTGGGATTATATGGCAGTAATTCAATGCAATTGCTGAATTTTACTCTTCGGCTTGTTTTTGTTTTGTTTTGTTTTGTTTTTAGATATTTGGAATAAAGTGACATATAGCCCTTGGGTCTCAGAAACCTTGAAAGCTCATTTCATTACTACGTGGCCCTTACGGCTTGTGTTTAGATGTCCCCGCAACCCCAACCCCACCAAAGCCTTATATTTTTTCCAGAGGTGGCTGAATCTAGAGTGCGTGATTGATTCATGGTGCAGTGCTACGCCCAAGGACACTGGGATTAAGGGTATGAGTGCTGCCCCCCAAGTACTGGAGTAAAATAAAAGGGGCAGAAAGACGCTGTTAAGGTTTCTTGTTGCCTTTGCGCCTTCTGCTGCCATGAACTGTTGCCCCTCTGCCACGTGCCACTCTGCCTTGGAGTCGGCTGCTTACGGGCTGAAAGATGTATGAACTGTGAGCTAAATGAACACTTCCTCTTTAATTTTGAGTGTCTGGTATTCTGTTTCAGCAAAAAGAAAGAAAAGTAATCCACACAGTGTCCTTGTTCCCTGATACATTACCTGGGGCCTCATTCATGCAATTCCTGTGTGATAAGCATTTGGCTTATGTGAATGGAGACTGTGTCTCTCCACAAACACTTGGTGCCTTGGTTTTTACCTTTTTTCCATAATTGACCTTAGCTAAGAAAGTGAACAGCTGTACATTTATTTACCGGATGTACATGGAGGAACTGCATGTTTCAGGCACTATGATACACACCAAAACACAGAAATGGAGTAAATTATGATTCGAACAAACAGTATTCACGTTTGAAATATAATTTTATATATTTTTTTCAAATCCAAAAGAATGACACCAGCCTTTACCTGGATTTTATTTATCAATTAATCAAGTCAAGTTGGCATTTAAAAAAACCAGAGTGAGTACTACAAGACATATTTTCTTCTCATTAAGTTGTATGTCTTGTAAATATAACTTTAAATCTTCTCAAATACATGCAATTACCCTACATAGAGTTAGTACTCACCCGCCAGTTCTTAAAACAGAGCAATCCCTTGGCTAGGGCAAAAATGTAGCTCACTGCTCAGAAATAAAGCAAGACGTGACAATGTATTACTAAAAACCCACATTATCTTGGTAATTAGATATATCTGATTTGAAATTTTGTTTATATACTTGGGTCAATTTCTAACATAAATTTTACTTGATAAAAGTCAAAACTCTATAATTTGTTTATTTCTAATTCTCTAAATATTTATGGATTAATTCCATGTCTTTAATATGATTTCTGACATTAGAATTAACACAGAATATTATGCTCCTGAATTTATGAACCTTATGTAACAAGAGGCAGTTAAATAGATTTCAAAATTGTGGTAAAATTTTGATATTATTTCCTTAAATATTGTGGGTATAAAATCAAGAGGAATAGAATAGAGGATACAGGAATACAGGCCTGGAGGTATTTTAACCCACAGGGTAAGGGAGTTGAGGAAGATGACTCATGAGCACTGGTAGAAAAGAGCATTTTAGGCCAAGGGATCAGCAGAGCTCAAGGCCCTCAGGCAACCTGCCCAGCACCAAATCCTGTATGGCTTGAATAAAGCCAACAGTAAAGGATTAATGCTTAAGAGGTAGCCAGAGATTTATTCATTTGAGATTTATATGACATTCATTTATTTTTTGTAAGGAAGGCAGCCCCAGAACGCCTCTGCATAGGGTATTGAAACGCTCTGACGCACTGTCCCGCGTGTGTTTTGGCTCCTAGGTGAGGAACAGACTGCAGTGGGGAGGATTCGAAGAGGAAAAAGGATGAAAATGGTTGGGACCGTGGCAGAGATGATAAGGACCTGGCGCACTGCAGTAGCTCAAGCTCAGGAGAGCGAAGCAAGCTCCTTAGGTGCTCGATGATATACTTGTCAGTTCATTCTTCTTTTTTTTTTATTTTGTCCCTTTCCCGCCTGGTTTTTTTTTTCCTCTTTCTACCCTTTGCCCTCTCTCTGTACTCTCTTTCATTACTTTGAATTTTTTTTCTGTCAGTTTATTGCTGTGAACTATTGATTACCAGAGTTATGTTAGGAATAAAATCCGTTATATTTTTGTAAAGGAAACAGAGTTACTCAATGTGCCACAGAATAGATTTTTTTTCTTGGAGATAAACTCTTTCTATCCATATTTTTTCCAAATTCCCACAAATTGAATAGAAACTAACTTTCTTTAAAAAGTTTTCTCTCTAGTTTTTTTACTTTAGAACAGTACTTCAGTCTGTTCTTAGCAGCTACTGATGAGTCAAGAGAAGGTATTCAGCACTTTCTATTATTGTCTATTTTGTGGGTTGCATTTGCAAGTGGTCCACATATTTCTTTTTCTGCTCATCTCCTGGAGTTTTATTTAAATGTATAAAATATGCACATTAACAAATAGCTGATGTAGTTGATGTAGTATGTTACTGATTCATTTTCACATTTATTTTGTAATTCAGTATGATTGGCCAAGGTATTCAGGTATGAAAATTTCTCGTATTTACCCTCAGGGAATGTAGAGCTTTGCGGTAAAACATAGAAGTAGACAGAAATTAAATTGTGGCGACCAGTAAGTTGTACACATTTATGCAAGAAAATCAGAGTCTACCGGAAATACCACACACATCTGCCTAAATGCTGCAGGGAAGACATTTCTATGGTCTACCTGAGCTACTTTTAAACAGGAATGAGCAGATTGGAGAAGAGCTGGAGGAAGAGAAAGAAGATTTATTTTCAGAGAGAATGTGTTAACAAACGAATGATCCTTCATCCTTGAAATGGTATTGCGAAGAAAAGAATTGGATCAAAATAAACAACAAATGGCCAGAGATAAGCTACTTTATGCTATATCATGTTCTTAAATTTTATTTTGCTAGTGAGTGTCGAGACTATTTTTGGTAGTTTTGAGCATGGTATCTCTTGAGCAACAGTGTGCAGAAGAGAGCAATGCAGTTTCAAAAGACTATTAATAACTATTTCTGAACATCTCATCCATCTTCAAAGGACTTGAGAATATGAAGTAATATTTTTGAGACTATCTCAGACTGGTCTAAATCTGAACCTGAGACACCTCTTTCCCCAAGCTCAGCTGAAGCAGTGGAATCTTAGTAGGAAATTATAAGGTGGTGGTGAGTTTTGTGACACAGGGTCCTTGCTTGTAACTGACAGAGCGATGTGACTCTTGTGAGAGGAATTAATGCCTGCATTGCAGAATAGTGGTGCAAAAGGAGTCCGATTGAAGAAACATCAAACCCGTTCATGAAGTAAAGACACAGCACAGGTTATTTGATGCTAAAGATGTAAAGGTAGGTGGATCCAAGATGGTTTCAAAGATTTTGAATATGATGGCTAGGTGGATAACATTGCTATTCATAACGTTAAGTAATCAGAAAGAAACGTTTTCAAAAATGCTTGATACTTTCTCTTTGGGACAGGGGCCCTCAGAGACTTGCTCCTACACCCCTAATGATGACTTCTTTCCCTGGCTGTCTCAACTGAAGCTTCCTTTCCTCTGAGAACCACATCTCTGACTTGTCAGATCTTTTTTCTGTAAGTGGGCATAGCATTATCTAATTTAATTCTATTTCCACAGCGTTTCCAAGTTTTATTGTGATTATATTATTAACATATTCATCACCATGTAAACTGAGATTCTATTAGAGTCGATACTGATATCTGTCTTGTTTATAGCCCTATAACTGGCGTAGGATTGAATACGCACTAAAATTATACCATAAATGTCTGTGTGAAGTTGTCCAGCAGAGTTTGTAGAGCAAAGTCATCATCATCAGAAAGACCTCACTCCACGAACGCAGAGTTCCTTGTTCCTGTATTATTAGGTAACATTTATGTCTCCACGAAAGCTTTCATTCTTCTTGAGATCATTTGTAAAGTGACACATGTATTGAAAGAGTTTGAAATTTATGCTGTTGGTATAATTTAAACTTTAGCTCCGTAAAAGTATTTATCGAGTACAGGAATTCACGTCAGTGAGGCAGAGAGCATTGTGCAAAAGAGAAAGGAGGTCAAGAGGTACAAAAAAAACAAGTAGATAGAGATGTCATTGCATTATCGTGAGCGGTGCCATGAGAAGGCAGTCACTCCTACATTCAAGCACTTGGTCGCTCCTTTTCCTAAGGTGAGGGCACTGTACTTTATGTATTTTTCTAAGAATAAAAATTTCATACTACCCATAAAAAATGTTTTCTCTATTTATTTTTATTTAATCAGTTTTATATACTCAAAATTTAAATTTTGGTCTCTACTTGAACTTCAGTTTAATTTGTGGTAGGACCTGAGGCAAAAACCAGTATTTGTTTTATTCCATAAGTATTTCAGAATTTTCTGGCGTTATGTATTTTGAAGTGGCTTTTTAAAAAATCTTCAAATTCTTTCAGCACATTTGTTAAAAATTGATGTTCTATTTCATCCCACTGATATCTGGAAGCCCTTTTCTCCACTGACTTCCCTTCTGCAGTTTTGCAGGAAGTTTTAAAGTCAGATACTGTGAGTCTTCCAAATGTAATTTGTTGCTTTTAAAATTATTTCACCCTTTCAGTAAATTTCAGGGGGGAAAAAAAGGAAAGATTTCTGGAACTTCTGTTGGAATTTTGTGTAATCAAGAAATAATAAAAATTAAATATATCAGCAATATTGAATTTACTATCTCAGTATGTCACATGTCTCTATTTAAATTGTGCTTAATTGTAGTCTTCATGGAGATATAGCCTGGACTTTAAAGAAATGTGATTATTCCTTGTCACATTTATTTCTAGGTATCTTTGGATTTTGCCATTTTTATGAATGGAACTTTAAAACTTCTTTTTCAATTATTGATAGTGTATGAATGCATACATCATCTTTTCATTCTGTCACCACGTTCATTTATTATTATTATTATTATTATTATTATTATTATTATTATTATTATTATTATTTTGTACCAGGGAGAGAACTCTGGCCCTTGCACTTGTAAAGCAGGTGGCAGAACCACTGACCCAAATCCCCAGCCCACCATGTTGACCTTAAATATTGACTCAGATATTTGTCTTGTACAGTCCTAGGAATTTTTGTACAGACTTTCATGTCATCTTAAAAAATATATATATTTTATAGCTACAATGCTCTTTATAGTTTTGTTCCATCCTGTAAGATAATTTCTATTTTTAAATGAGTTGCATTATTTCTAAATTGTCACATTTAAGTTTAATAATTTGTTTTTTCTTTAAATTTCTGTGCAAACTTTAATATTATTTTCTTCATTAATGTCTTATATGAGTAACTTTTAGATTTATTAGTGCTATTATCTATTTGAAATTTTATTAACTTTTACCTTTATCTTTTTTGTTTACAGAAATTTGAATATTTACAAAATGTTTTGGTAATGTCTTCCATGATTTAAGGAAATTATAAGTGTTTAGTGTAATTTCCAAAAATTTGGGGATTTCTTATATATATTCTCTCAGTTATAATATTAGAAACTAACCAAATGCGAATATTCAGAAAAAAGAATGAATACTATATACAGAAAAATGGTGAACTCTGAGACAACTTAAAATACCATAGTATGTACAAAACTATAATTTCCAGGAGAAAATGAGAGTATTTGAAGAAAAAATAGATAAAAATTTTGCAAATTATGTAAAAATTAAAAATCTATAGGTCAAAGGTGCTTAATGAACTCTAAGTAATAAAACATAAAAAACATATTATAAACTTTCTATAATGCATAGAATTTTAAAGACAGCTCATGCTGAATATTGATATGCATGTGAAAGAACTTACATTCTCATATATGAATGCTGGATACAATCTCTTCAGAAATCAACAGGATAGTGTTTTAAATGTGTTTTTTAAATTTGTATGTATTTATTTATTTTTGGTACCAGGGATCAAACTAGGACCTTGTGGTTATGAAGCAGGCAGCAGAATCACTGAACTAAATCCCCAGCATTCACACAGTCTTTTAAAATATCAAACACAAATCTAAATTGTGATAACTCATTCTTAGGTGTTATCCAAGAATAAATAAAGCACATGTCCATAATGTTTTCTTCACATATTCATAATATATTCACTTATAATAGTACATACAAGAAGCAGTCACATTGTCCATCAACAAACAAATGAATAAATAAATAAATAAACTCTGTTCTATTTATATGATGGTATACAACTCAGCAATTAAAAATAAATGGATCAATGAAATGGAGGTAAAAATTAGAATAATTTCAAAATAATTATCCTAAGCAAAAAGTCACATATAATAAGATCTGATTTCTACATTTTAGATGATGAAAACTAAAGTAACCATAAATGAGCACTGGTGTTCTAGAATGGATGGCCAGAGAGGATGAGCGAGGGAAGTTAGAAAAGAACAAATTGAAAGTTGGGAAAAATATATGTGTTCCTTCTCCTTATTTGAGTTTATGTTTTATGAAAAATATAAATCACAAAGATATTTGATTGTACACTGTAAATATATATATGTAACTATTTTGCTTCTATAATCTTTTCTTGAGACTATATATATCTCAAAGATGTAATACATATATATACATATACATATAGATATATGTGTGTGTGTATATATATATATATATATACACACACACATATGAGATTATCAAAGATGTAATACATATATATACATATATACATATATATATACACACATATATAAGAGATTATGGAAGCAAAAGTCTTAGACCTTTCACAGCACAAGGGATTAATTACACTTTGTACAATTTGAATTAAATTTGAATATGTGCTGTTTCTTTTGTGTTTTTACAAGCAAATAGCATCCCTCTTGTCAGGGACCTGTATAACAAATGTTGTAGTGTCTTGTCATTCCTCAGAAACATTTAGAATAACAAAGGGACAGAAAGGAGCAAGTCACTGAAAGGGTTCTCTTCACTGACATTTACTGTGGAGAGCATCATGTCTCTACTGTATGTCATTTCTATCCCTCAAGAAGTAGGAAGTGTTCCAAGATGGCAGAAATGTCATTGAAACCTCATTTGATTATTATTGGATTATTATTTAGTGTTATACATTTCATTAATTCAAATCACTCTAAAAATCAGTGGGGGTTGGGATGTAGCTCAGTGATGCCACTCCTGTCTGGCAAATGTAAGGTGCTGAGTTTGATCCCTAGTATCTAAAGAATAATAATAATAAAATTTAAAAGTGAAAAATAAAAATCAGTGGGCTGATGTGTTTCCTGTACTCTAAAACTTTTTACTAAAAAAGTGAGATAACTAATACAGTTTCAATAAGATGCTTTTGTGATCTAATTTTTTAAAAAATAATTTTAAAAAATCTGTCTTTATATTTATTTTTCTAATATCTTTCAGAATTTTACTGATTAGAATTCTGGGATCCTAGGTTACTCATATAAATTTTAAGTATATAATTCAACCTTCATTTAAGTGAAAAGAATCATGTATAATTATTTTCCTCTTTGTCTCAGAGAGACAGAGAGAGAGAGAGAGAGAGAGAGAGAGAGAGAGATCATTTGTGAATCCCTGAATCCATCTTTTTCTTTTTCTTTATCCTTGCTGCCTCCCTTCTTCCTCTTCTTTACTAACATATATCATTGTTGTAAATTTGTGAATCTGAATCCATCTTTTTCTTTTTCTTTATCCTTGCTGCCTCCCTTCTTCCTCTTCTTTACTAACATATATCATTGTTGTAACTTACACTTCGATATGACAAGAAAAGCATGTGATTGTTCAGTGGTGGAAAGAGTAGTAATTTGAAGTCAGTAACTGGAGGCATGGATTTATACTGTGTTCCATACAATAACAGCACCCCAACTTCTGCAGAGTAGGATTAATTTAAATTAATCTCAGGTTTAAAAAAATCCCATTATATTTTCTTCCCTTTTTTAGAAGATAGCATTTTGAATGACACAATGAAGATATTTTTGAATAATATGTCTTTCATTCAGAATAATGAATCCTGATGAAATATAGTGTGCAGGAAAATACTAAAGGTAATCAATATTTTTATAGTTGCATTTGTTTGTCTAAAGGTGTCTTTTAGCAACGTGAAAGTGTAGTTTGAGCTTGATTTCCTGTAAAAATTCCAAACTGCAATCAGAACTAATTTCCATAAAAGACAGCAGGTAAGAACATTTTGCAGCATATTTTCCTTCCATATAGGAAGAGAAAGGGAAAAGAAAAAGAAAAGAAAATCATCAAAGAGCTTATGAGGTCGTTTCTTAAACAAAGTCAAACATTAAAAAGCAGCCCTTGGCTTTGGATGGAAATTCACTTAAAGTTATTCAGGTTCTGTGGAATGCATTTAAGGCAATTTAGCAGATGGGGTATTGAGTAACATCTTGAGTTAATTTATTTTTGAAGTACACAATGAGTTTTTATGATATAATTGAATTAGAGAATACGAAGGAATACCTTTCTCCATTTATTTTGTTGTTGTCTTGGAAAAAGTATCCTACGACTTGTGCAATTATTCTTATAATATATAAGCTGTACACTTGATTCAACACCACCCATATGATATTTTAAAACATCACTTTTTTCCTTTAGTTCTGAGAAGAATCTGAAGAGGCTATGTGTAAAATTTCTAGTATGTTGTTCATGAGTCTATCAACTTCTGCACTGACCAAAGTCTTAGGTGACATAATTCCTGAATTTGAATTTATTATTGTATTTTGATATAAAGCAGTAAAACAACTTGAGCTTTTAATTTGAAAATGGAGGTGAATCCTCTATACTCTGTCTTCTGCTAAAACTACAGAGAATAACTAAAATTTTAAAATTAAGTATGAGTAATAATTTTATTAATGAAATTAAGTGTGCATGTGCAGGTATGTGTTCACTTAATGTCTCAAATATTGCAAACTTTCATTTACATTCTTGAGAGATTAAAGCTAGAATAATAATATGGCTGAGGTAAATTGGATAATAATCCTTTTACTTATGATTTATAATACTGTATTTTTCCTGGCCTTCTGTTAAATAATATAATTTGAGAAAGTTAACTAGTACTGATCAAATACGGTTCCAGGCATATATTGCTCCGAAATCAACTTCACATGATTTCATGTCTACGAATCCATAAAATAACACATTTACTCAGATTAACTCAAATTAACTCAAATTAATTCAAATTCAGCTGAAATCTCATAACTCATTGGAAGAATCTTGAATTCCAATTAGAAATTGTGAAAGAATGCACATTCTTTTCTTTTGCCAATTATGTTTTGATATCTCCTCTGAAGAAGCCTTCAGTGCAGAAACTCTGCATATTCATTGTTCCTTAACTGGAGCAAGATTTCCACTGGATTCTCAAGGACATAGGATCCTCCTTGCATCTATGAGTTATTCTGAGATACCGAACATGCTGAGGCGTCTATCATAACCCACTCTGCAGACCTGTGAGTGACAGGTAACTTGTCAGCGCTCACTTTCTTTCCCTTCCACTGTGGCCACTTGGCAGCTTTTGTGCATTCTGTATCGTGCAGGTGCTTTCTTTTGGCAGCTGTGCTCAGATAATAGAGCAATCCAATCACAGCACCAGCGAGCCGCCCTACAGAACGTTTGCTGCTTTGGAAATGTTTGCACTCACCATATGGCAAGGGTATCTCAGGCTATGAAACAGTATTTGTTTGGACTTTCAGACATTGAAAAGCATGTGGGATTTATTATGGTGAAAACATACACATTTTCAGACAACTTATAATGTAGTTGCACAGAAAAGTCGAAGAGCTGCTTGGATTTAAATGTCATGATATTAAAGAAGCACACATTAACTTCAGCAACTATTTTTGCTATTAAATTCTTTCTAAAATTATAGTACAGTTCTTCTGCTATATCTGCACATTCCACATCCACAACCTTATCCACCCATGGTTAGAAAATACTCATAAAAATTAAATACATTTGCACTGAATGTACAGGCTTTTTTTGTGTGTCATCCCATAAACAAATCAAGAACATTTTACAAAGCATTATATGGTAGTAAGTGTTATAACTAATCCAGAGTTGATTTAATGTACAAGGGAAGATAAGTGCATATTATATGTAAATACTACACCATTTTGCATGAGTAAAATACACTTCTTTCATTGGGGTTCCTGAACTCACTCTCCTAGGACCTTGAGTGGCAAATTATGTATTCTAATATTTTTAACTTTACATAACTACATGTTTAAGTTATAATGTGCTAAGAGACAATGCCAAAATATAAGCATTGGGTAAAAGTGATGAGTACTTAGTGCATTATCACATTGCCTCTTCACATCATATCTCCTCTTCACACCGGGTCTGCTGTGGCTCTGGTTCGCAGCATCTTCTCAGTAGATGTGGATTAAAGGGCGACGATCTGGAGCAAAGTCTTCTAAAAGTGGGAAATAGATTCTTACAGGATTTAAGGCCGTTTCTCACAATTTTCACTGGGAATTGACACATGTAATTTTGTCAAACTTAATTTGCCCTAACAAATCACAATGTAAATCTGAGGCCACACAATATTGCTGGCGTCTTTATCTCTTCCAAATAATATATCTATCTCTATAGACATATACATATGGTGATATATATATATATATATAGATAGATAGATAGCTAGCTATATAGATATAGACATATAGATACTTATATTCAATTGAGGCAATTTGAGAAGTGCAGATAAAATTATACAACACTGACTACTGTAGTGGTTAAATTATCAAAAATTCATGAAATTATATGTATATATCATTGTATATTTTATTTATTGTTTCATTTATGAAAGCCAATATGCATTACCTTTTTTAGAGAGTTATTTGTATTTTAGTTAAAAATAAAAGGAAGAGTTCTGATTAAATCTTTGCTTTACTGAAAATAAATTATAGAGTTTTTATCATGGCCAACTGAGGGGTAGCAGCAAGACAGCTGGCCACCCAGATGTGCACCAGAATATGCAGGTATGCTGAAACGGAGGCATAAAACAAAAAGAAGGACAGATGTGGAAAGGAAAACAGAAAAAGAAATTCTCCAACTCCAATTGAAGTATCAGAGAGGTTTAAAAAAAAAAAAAACTGCCACACCAAGCCTGGAGGCTGGCTTCCTTTACACTTCAGGGCTGGTTGAAGCCACCGGGAGAGAGGACCCAGTGCCCCTGAGAGAGGGAGCCAGAACCACAATGGCAGTCAGGCTAATGGAAAAGGCTCCTTGCTAACGTTTGTGCTTCACCCCATCAAGAGATTTCCTAAGGCCAGGCATTCGAGAGACTGAAAGCAGGTGAGCAGCGTTTGAGCTGGAGTCAGCAGGAGCTTAGGGAAGTTTATGACAAGTGCATAACTCTGGTTAGAGATGGTGATCTGAGCTCTGAGCAGACAGGGGCTCAGGTGCTGCCTGAGTGGGCAGTATCTGTAAACAGCTGGGACAGCTACTCATCCAGTCTTCCTCCAGAAACCTGGAGTGCAGGTAGGTTACACATCGTGCCAATAGGACATCATGTTCACTGCTAGAGAGTCTACTGTTATGTCTGCAAGAAGCCCACACTACCCCTACTTGGGTCCCTGAAAAAAAGATTCCCAGAAATTTCTCTAATCCAAAGGTTGGAAAGTGTAGCTTGAGAAAGAGTGGACAAGAAGGCCCTGGCTAATGCCAGCTCAAATTGGGTACTATGCCAATTTCTCTGCACCCTCCTCTGCTCTAATGAACTGATTGAGCTGTATTTTAAGACAAAGCCAAAGATCTTCAGGTGACCACAATCTCAGTGAGGAGGAAGGCTCAGAGGGTAATCCAGATCAGCAAGTTAGACTATGATGTTGCTTTCATTTTGTGACTTTTCAACAGCATGGGTTTTTGTTGATGCCTTTTTTTTTTCCTCTTTTCCTTTTCCTCTCACTTTCTCCTCTCTTTCTCTCTTCCTTGCTTGTGCCATTATCTTTCTCTCTCGTCCACTATTCCATTGCCCCTTCCGTATATATGGTGTCTGTATATTGGCAAAGGTGGAAAACAACTAAACTGCACTTTAATCTAAATAGTAGTACCTTTCATGGGCAAGTCAGGATAATCTTCATAACGATTTTGTGGAGGGGAATTAAACATAGGAACTAAACGAATATCAATAGGTCCCAAGATATTCCTACTGCCTTTGTAATGCACAGATAATCACAAGCAAGGCCAAAATCACATGACACTGAGAAAGCCTTTGAGGAAATCCAACATCTACTTAAGCAGTCAAATTACTCTACCCCTGAACTATTACCCCCCCAAACATCTACTCATGATTAAAAACCCTGCATAATAAAGAGAATGCAATTTAAGGAATGCCTTTGTAAAAAGTAGTCAAGCTTTTCTTCTTCACAGATGACATGATCCTTTACATAGAAGATTCAAAGAACCACACTGAAGGCACCTGGAACTAATAAATAAATTTAGCGATGTAATAGGCACCAACTTTTAAGTATCTTTCAAGTAGCAAGCATTTCTGTATCTGAGTGGAAGGTTTTAAGTATGCTAAGATATCAGTTACAAAGGAGCACATTCCTGGTAACTAGTTATAAACCTACAATGAGTTTTCCATAATCAAGGCATCAACAATGCTTACATAAATACTAAAGTATCTTTGGTTTTCTTCAGTCATCAATTTACAAAATACTTTTCTTTGAATAAATAAGAATCGTGGAAGCAGACAATCAAAATGTAGGGAAGTTGTAACTCGAGGTGTTTTAAAAAGTCCCTCATAATATCATGCCATAATTTAGGATTTTGTGATAATTTGGATATTTGTTGGTTTTGAATTTCACGATTCATTATAATTTCGTTTTCACTATAAACAAATAAGTATCATTTTACATTAATTTTGTATTTTCGATATTGTAATGATTTTCTTTGAAAAGACTAAAAATTGTAAGTCACACAAAATCTAGATTAAGACTGAAGTGTTTGACCCTACTTTAGTGAAAGGAGATTTCTCCCCTCAGTTTTGATGAAAACACTCCCATTATTTTTCTAGTCTGGGTTCTCTGCTTAAAACTTCTGATGTTCCATGTTTTATTTTTACTTTTGATCATATTTCAATGTTTGCTATTGCCTACCTTGATTGTTAATGTTTTTCGTTTATGATAGGGCAACTTTGGTAAAAAATATGATGTATATATTAAAATATTATGGCATTTACTTATTATATTGTGCATAATATTCATATTGTGGCAAATGACAATTTTTATTCATACCCTAAATACATGAGAAATATTATAGTCTATGTAAAACATTAAAAAAATTTTGTAGCATGCTGCAATAAGTGGAGAATATTCAACGAAAAGAAAATTTTTTTTACAGTGTCACTGAGGCTATAGGATTTTTTGGTAAAGAGGGAAAAAGAAAGCCTAAACAATATTTCATTTGTTCCATCTAATTCCTTTCTTCATTATGAATTAATAATTTCATCTAGCAACTACAATGTTTCTATCTACACTGAAAAGTGTCTTGCTAAGTTTAACAGGCCTGCTGGACTCACTTAGGAAAATTGCTATCTTTAGCTCTCTCTTTTTGAGCTTTCAAAATGCTTGCCGCCTCTCCATTTGATTTTTATGCTAAATTGTTCTACTTCTGCATTTCAACACCTTTATAACAGGATACAGTTACTGAGTTTAAGGTTTATGCAATTTTGTAGTTTGATGACAACACTCCCATTATTTTTCTAGTCTGGTTTCTCTGCTTAAAACTTCTTATGTTCTTATGTTCCTTCTCATTAAAGAACTTGATCTTGTCAGCGGCCGGATTCTGAATAACTTTTAAGGTTCTTCTTCAGAGGTTTCTGCTGGACAGCTAGTCAGGCTTATGTGGATTTTTATCATCAAAGTGTGACCCCTGTCTAAACGTTGCCTACTTTAGTTATACCCTTCTAGAAGCACTCATTTCACTGTCTCTAACTTTCATTAAGTGATGATGTTTTTCTGTCCACTGAATAAAGAACCCATATTGAAGTGGATTACAAATTAATTTTCTCCTATAAGCCTAAAACTCTTCCGAACACCTCTTGGGTTCATTTATATTTTTCCATCAATATTTACCAGGGACAGTCATATATGTCTGATATCACTTGGTTAAGGTCTAGAAAGCAGATTGTTCATGCTGTGCATGCTAATTATTCATCTCCCTCTCTTCTCATAGTTCATAAGATACTTCATGTTGGCAAGGTAATTAAATGTCTCTTACCATATGATGTCTTCTGTAATTAAATTTGTACCTAGGGAATAATAATATTTTATGTGGAGAGCTTTTATAAAGTAAATGAATTAAAGTATCATCTCCACTTCTGAAAAATTAAGCTGTGAATTCCCAAATCTATGAAGCAGAAATTTTAGTTTTGACAAATACAACATATATTTATGTGTTGAATATGAAGAGACTGCTTAAATGCATAATTAGGATAAAAATTCTCTAAAATTTAGGGTTCTGTCTATTATATTGGCTAATAAAATTACTATAAATTTATATTATGATAATTTTACCATGAGGCGAGGACTCATTTCTTCTATGAATTTATTTGTGTTATATTATTAATAAAAATATTGGACAGTGCAGTACTTGTGATTAATGGTTAAATTAGTTTGACAAGTGAGAAATGAAAATATAGTCTAAAGTGAAAACAAAGACATAATCAAGGAAAAATAAAATCTATGAATAAAATCTGAATCATGGTATTCGATTTTCACCCGGAAGGGGTTTTGTAGATTACTTTGAGAAAAACACATTTCACTCTTACGCAAACATACACAGAAGCACAAACATACAAAGCTACAACAGGGTTAGTATAACTGAGTGCTTCATTGTAACAGATTTGTGTACCCTTTAGTAATAATCAAGCTTAGCAACCAGAAAGAATTCTTACAGTTTTACGTAAACAAGCACATCCTGTGCTCCTGCATTTCCACTGCGGGAAGAGTTGCTCAGTTACGGAAACAACAATGTAGCAGGGAGTTATCAAAGCACCATCATAATTATGAGAACTGGTAAAACACTTCCAGGGGTAAGGAAACTGTTGTCATCTTAGTGCTTGCATACGCTAGTAGTTTAGCCTTAGATACTTTGATTGAAGGGTGTGAGGAAAATCTATTAGGCATCAAAAACAAAACCAGCTGTGTTTCCAGGCGTTGCACCATGAGAGTAGTAGCGACAATTTAGTATTTTGTTTGGTTGTGTTGCAGACTGAATGCAGAGTCTCGTACATTCAGGCAGTGTTCTAACAATGAGTCACCCCCTCAGCCTCAGCAATTTTTCTTTAAGCACATAAACGTGTTAGAAACGTAATATTTTCTAATGTAACCTTCAAGTTTAATTTCAAATAGCAAATGATATATCAATTATTGAAAAAATAAGTCACAAATTAACATATGCAATGAAATTAGCCCTCTAATCACAACTATTAAGTAAATTATAAATAGTTATATAATTATATAATAAAGCATACTAATTACCATTAGTGTGATTTAACTGAAGCAGCATTTCATTAGCCTAAAACTTAGGCAATTGTGACATTTCCAATAGATGGGACACCGTGTTTGCTATAGCTCTAAACAAATTCATAGGAAATTAGAACTTTCACTGCATTTGCAGAGTCAAACTGCAATGTCCTAAACATAAAGACAGGACAGGAGCAGGTCGTTCTTAGGAAAAGAATTCAAAGAAACTGAATGGATATGGGATTTTACTTTGAAGGGATGGAAATATTTTAGAACTACAGGTAATCAGCTGTTGAAAACATTGCAATTTACTAAATGCAATTTAATTACTTTCTTTGGGTTAGTCAGATTTGTGTCATGTTCATTTCACCCAAATGAAATATTTTTTGAAACTCTAAACTCCCATCAGATTCCCATGGCACTCCTGGAACAGACTCTTCCTTCTCGATGCTAATTTATGCCGGCTCCCTCTAATGGAGCACATCGATGAAGTCGGATTTCCTTCCCCAGATATTGCATGAAGGTAGCGTATTTTTATTTCTTATTTAAGAATTCCTAAAATTTCCAGAGTTTTTGCCATTGAAAAAAATTGTTTAATCAAGGAAAAATTAGTGTTATTTTGTGATTTTGATTTTATCATTTTACAATGCCACATGCATTCTTTCACAAATATATAAAACTGTATAAATATGTAAATAAATATGCAGAAAATTTTCATAGTAAAGCAAATATAATCGGAAAATGAAACATTTTTGTTTTAGGTTTTCTGCTTAAGTCTAATTCAAAGCAAAATTTAACATTTCCTTCTAGTAATACACTCAGCTAGCCAAAATTCTTCTACACTTTCCTATAGTCACACATTCACAAAGCTCTGGCTTTGTATATAAGGATTTTAATGTTCAGGTTGTTTGTCAATAAGATGCTGTCAATAGTACCCAACTGGATTGGTAAAAGTAGAATGAGTATTCCTGAGACTTGGTATCATTATGGATACATGGAGAATGCTTTCTTCAAAATCTTTATTGATTTTTATATCTAGGATAAAAATTTTATTTGCTTTATGAAAATATTCTATTATTTTCTATATTCTATATATTCTAACTGTTGTATTTTGATACCGATTGTAAAGCAGGATCACAAAGGCAAGCACTGAGCCAGTTCACTAAAGTTTGCATCCAACTCTCCCACTTAAATTTAGGCCATTGGCCATGCCTCTTAAATTCACTTTTCCTCAATTTCCTCATAGCTAAAATGGACTGTTTCAAAGTATATGTTGTAAGAATATAGTGGTGATTAAATAAGATTGGAATGTTTGAAATGATAAAAGTCATCAAAATAACTTCTATAAATGTTATAGTTTTAATACAGTACTGTGGTATATGATTTAATCATTAGGCTTGAGGGAGCGGAGGGGTAGGAGATGAAAATAAAAGAAAAGACTAATACATCTACCACTCCCATGATAAATGTCATTACCATGCACAGTGAATCTGTATAAATAAACAAATAGGACTAGTTTGTACAATTACACATATAGCATCCTACAGCAGTAATTAGCACAGCAGAGGTGATATTCTCTAGAGAATTTATTGTCTGAGGCTTATTGCTCTGTTCTTTGGGATCTTCAATTCATTACCTTAGTTGGGACTCACTGAGTCTAGAAAATTAATGTATAGAGGGTCCCTTTAACTCCTTTCTCTATGAATAGAGTGAAATCATTTGTTCGCATTGCAAACTTATTCAATGGAAGAGAGTTTTTACAATAAAACCCACATAAGCATAAAAACAAACCACAAAATATGTTAGAAATAAATGTAGAAGACTTCAGTTCTTTCATAGTTATGGCATTAAGCAGTTAGTTAAAATTGCCCCTGAATATCCTAAAAAGAAGTCTTTTTTGGAGTTTGATCTAGATTTCCTTTTTTTTTTTTTGGCATGACTCACACTGTTTTTTTCTGATACCAATCTGCTCAGAGATATTTTTCTTTTATAGATCATTTTCTATTTTTTAATGTTTGTAAATGTATTCACAAGCCATATTTAAAACAATGTTTATCAGTTTGTTTCAAAAGTCATATGTGTGTGGTGAGAATCCCTATTGCTCTATTTATCTTCACACTAGAATATTACCCATTCTTATTTCGATTTCTCTAAGGCCCTACAGCATTTTCACACAATCTGCACCTTCTCTGTGTGTGTGTGTGTGTGTGTGTGTGTGTGTGTGTGTGTGTAAAAGGTATAGTTTTTCAGATCACGGTATTAATAGTCTTTCTCTCCCTCTGCTTTTATGTTAGTGAAAATATATTCCCAAAATAGCATCTAAGCAGTGAATTAAAAAATCCCCTATTAAAATGAAATGTTGATGTCATGACACCATTTCTTTATGAAGCTACTTTCTTTTTATTCCCTGTATGTTTTCATCTGTTACTCACTATTAAACTATTCCCATGTATAGTCTCATATATCCTGCTATTGCACACCCAGTGTTTGGTAGAGAACAAAGCAGGGAGTTTTTATTTATTCTCTACTTGAGCATTATCTGAAATAGATAAGAGTGTCAAAACGCTCTCATAGTTATCAACTTTTTCTCATAGTTCAGATGACAATTGGAGAAAAATATTCCTTGGTTTTTATAAATATTATCTCAAATATATATAACAAAAACATGACATTTATTTTGTTCAAAGACATGTTATTTAGTTCTTTACACAATACAGAATATAGACTTCAGAAAACAGCCACAATGCATAACCTGTTATGTTACTAGTACTGTTGTTAGGAAGCCTTAGATTTGGGCTTATAATTCCTAGTCACAATAACATTATTTCATATCAATATTTTTCAATACAGTCACAATGAATTGAAGGGTAAATACTATATAACATAAATAAAGTTATTGATGTTTTATAAGGAAGTTATTTAGCATATTTTCCAAAGCGTGAAATAGATATATAGTTTTATATTTTTGGAAAGATAAGACAACCTCATAGTGTATTAATGGCTCAAATTATTTGAAATCCTCTTCTCAGTTTACATATCCCACTGAGTATCTGAAATGCCGTGTTGTTAATTGCTTTTGAGTTGTACCTCGGGTGTTTGTAAAGACCATTGATAATTGTACAAAGTCAGTGTGTCTCAGTGAATTAGCTGATGCAAACTAACAAATAAACAAACAAGACACAGTGTTATACAGTCAGATCCAGGAATGTCTGGCTTATTCTGGAATGTTTATTTGCTTTGTTTTTGGGGGTTTTAGTACCAAACACAATACCTTATGTAACCTAAACACACATTCTAACACTGAACTACATCCAAGCCCTTAATTATTTCTTAATCAAATATGACTACAAAATAGTGGATGAGAGAAAGCAGGCTTACTGATAATTAAACAATGACAGAACACAACTTGGAAGTGACTGACTCATCAATAGACTTAGCTAGCGACCATGCTCATTGCTAACCTCAAAGAAAGCCACCAGGATCTTTCTTGGCCAGTCAGGGTTTATACCTAGAAGTCCTCCAAGACCCTCATGTACTATTAGGCCAGGCTTTTGGCACGCGATTGGATTATGGGGTGGGGCAGCTGACTTGCTGTTAGGAGGTGGGGTCTGGTCAGAAGGGGCAGTTACTAGGGCCAGGACCTGGTGGGGAGTATCTCCCACCTTAACTTCTCTCCACCGTGCCCCTCTATCATGCCGATCTGTCATGCTGCCCTGCTTTAGAGCTTGCTGACCATGCTTCTATATACTGTAAACCAGAATAAACCTCTCCTCCTTTAAGTTGCAGGTGTCAGTTATTTTTTTGCTAAATGACAAAGATAGTAATTAACACACACAATATTTACATTTTTTGTGCCCAAATTCCATAAGCTGGGAATGAAATGACGGAGTTACACAGAAACAAACACATATTGTCCTTCAAGTAACAGGATACATGTCTCTGAGGGCAACAGAAAGTGGGTAGCAGCTGCAAAATCCCCAGGTCAAATGTGGCTTGTTCTGAGGTTCGGAGGCTCAAAAGATTGTTTTCAGGGTGACTGGGGATTTAGCTCAGTGGTTCTGCCACCTGCCTCACAGGCACAGGGCCCTGAGTTTGATCCCAGTTTACCGTAAACACAAAACAAACAAGCAAACGAACAAACAAAACAAGACTGTATTTTGGCCTTGTAACCTGATGAGTCCTGAGTTTTTGATGGATGGAAAATATCTTTATGCTTTAAACTTTCCCTCTCTCTTAATGGGAATGTTTGTCTTGTGGCTGCCTTACTCTTGTGTTTGAGATGCGGATAACTTGTTTTCTAGTTTTGTGGGTAACAAATGGGAAGAAATTTGTCCCCAAATGGATCAAAGCCAGAGCTGTACCTGAATCTGATTTAGATGATGAAATTTAGACATTTTTGAGTTAAGTCATTTAAACAAGTTTGAATTTAGAAAATTGAAATGGATTTACATTTGTGAAAGAATGAGGATGGGGTAAATGTATTTTACATGTGGAGTAAATGTGAATTTTGAGGTAGATGGCATCTTATAATGGCTTGAGTAGTGTGCCCCCAAATTCAACTTAATGAAAATCTGAGAATCTGACTTTATCTAGTACAGAATCTTTCTTGATTTATTAGTTAGGTAGAGGTTTTAACTGTATTATGGTGGGGCTGAGATACAAATTCATGTCCTTAGAAAAGATTAGAATACAGAAAAGGACTGTTATGGCTTCTCTCTAGATGACACCCCAAACTGTGAGTTCATAGGTGGGACTTTGGGGAGGGGGCTGGATCATGGGTGTGTGATACTGGCAGTAAGGGTGTGTGGTACTAACTTGGTTCACTGTTTAGGACTAGCATAGTTCTGCGGGTGGCTGAGCAGATGTTCTGAGGACACAAGCCCCACCCTAGGTTTTGGTGGCAGGACACAAAATGTCTGCAGCAAGGCTAGAATAAAAGGCACAGAAAGAAGTTAACATTTCTACTTGCTGCCTCCTGTCTCCTCCTCCATGGACTGTTTCTCCTCTGTGATGTCCCTCTGCCATGCTGCCTATGGATGCAAAACTCTAAAAACTATGTGCTACATACACTTTTCTTCTTTTCAGTATTTTGTCTCAGTGACAAGAAATTCACTAAGACAAGAACACAGGAAGACATTTCACATATGGAGATGGACATAAAGTATTGTTGCCACAAGCCAAGGAATGTCAGGAGCTAACAGAACCTGGAAAAGTCAGGAAGAATTTCTCTTTTTTGCAATTGGGAGGGATTGTCAACCTGATTCCACTTTGATTTATGACTCCTCGATTCCAGAAATGTGAAAGAATGGATTTCTTTCGTTTTCAGTCACCCATTATGTGGTACTTTACTATAATAGCTCTAGGTCACTAATTTAGCATTGCATAAGTAAAAACACAAAATATATAAGCAATTTATAAACATAAGTGCTTCTGAAAGTGGATTGTGATCAACACTTCTATTTTATAAGTTGAACAGTATTAGCAATAACTTCGACATTGTGCCAAAATAATACCAATATTAAGTGCTTTACAAACATCCCATTTAATTTTTATACTAAACTTATTTACGATGTCTCTGGTATCATTGTTATATTTATAGATAATGCAAATGTGTTTCAAAGTTAGAATTCTTTAAGTTCTAAAGTTCATTAGATACAATGATTTGTCAGCAAGACAGCAATTTGAATGTAGAAGTCCTAAACTCCAATACCCCATAATGTGGTTTTCATTGCAACTGTAGGTGAAATTAGTTAAAGCAAGGTGATTAGGGTTGGCCCTAAGCATCATGACTGTTGTCTTTATGAAAAAGAAAAATACTTCGATATATTGATAGACTTGCATGAAGAGAAGATTATGTACAAAGGCCCAGGGAAATGATATTTGCCTCTCAAAAGAGTAAAGAGGCCTGCAACTAGTTCTTCCCTAAGAGCCTTCAAAAAGAAGAAGCCCTATTGATATACTGATTTTATACTGATGATATGCATGATTTTTTTTGATTTTGTTGTCTCCAGAATTGTTAGGTAATATATATTTTTTATAAACTACATTATTTATGGTACTTTGTTACAGTTTTCCTAGAAAACCCATACACTACTTATTATAGTTTATTTTAAAAATGTTTATCATATATAAAGACTGGAAACCATTGCACTGTATTATACGTTTTCCTGACTGTTGACCTATACTTTGGTCAGTAGACCTTTATTTATTGTGATTAACTGATGTGTCACAGAAAATTACATTTTCTAAAATTCTCAACTTGAAAAGGATTATTTGCATTTTTCAGTTAAATATGTCAATATAATTATCTCAACATTCATTTTTAAAGTGACAACTTCTGAAATAATGTATCTGTCCTTATTTTTGTTCGGATTGGTACATATTTGCAAGATATTCAGCTTGGGGGACGGATACATACACATATCTTATAATGATTTTTAAATCTCTGTTGTGTTGTAATCATTTTCCATTGTACATTATTTAAAAAGTTTATTCCTTCAATCTAAGCCTTGGTACTAAGTTCATTAAAATTTTGTAGCTACTTTCATCCATGATCCTTACTAGTTTGCCAGTATTTGATCAAATTAGGACACATTATACATACTCCATAAATGTTTGTAGTTTACAATAACCATAATAATTGCCTATGGAATGAGACAGACTCATGGAGAATAGTCAATAAAATACTTTATTCTTGTTTTCTCTTGTCCATTCAAACAAGTGCTGTGAGCCAAATTCTCTTCATGTAACAACAGAACTTCAGGTTAGCTGCATTTTAATTCACAAGTAATAAAATGCCATCTGAGTATTTCAGAAAGCATTTATTATAATTATACAAATGATTACATACACACATATATGTGTATATACATACACACATATATACATGCATATATGGCTAATACTTAGTAGGTGTGGTTCTAGATGCTTGGAAATATCAGGAGAAGCAGACATAAATATCTGTTGCTCAGAAGTATAAACATTTATGGAGTGGATTGGGGATATAATTCCAAAACAAAGTTATACTTGGCTACTAAGGTAGAATTCTTGGAGGAACACATGACTCATGCCAACCCTATGTGGACTTTCCTGTATGAGAGTCATTCAACGGGCAAAGATGTTATGGATATTACCCATGATTGTAACTATAACAATCGACAACTCAACTTTGTCTGTGTTACATTTTTAGGTCAGCCACATCCACTGTCCACATTTACCTTGAATGATGTAATAATGTGTGCTTCCTGCAGGTCGATCATGCGGCTATGGAATCTTAGTATAGCCTTCCACTCTACTTGGATTGATGCTTTGAGTCAGGTGGAAAGGTCAATACCAACACTTAACTAGAAAGTCACCAGGAATTCTAAGGTGGACACAAATAGCTTATTGGATGAATTTAGCTGCTTTGATCTAATAATTGCAGAGGACATCATTGAGGTCAATATTGTAGATTTGGTTTATCTTGCTCTTTGAAATCCATTTGCTTGTAGTTTTGTGTGTTCTCTAAGATAAGGAAAATAGATTTGTTCCAAGGCCCTGTCAGATTATTGAGTTCCTAATTGAATGGTAGGTTGAAGGAAAAATCCATAGAACACAACATAATGTAAAAACAGGTGGGTCTATATTTTTACTGAACAAATGATTTCATAAAATTTAGCCACATTTATTTTGGTTGAGCTATAGCACCTTTGACTCCATTGTTCTAAACAATTTCCATTTTTTTCCACCCAGAAGAGAGTGTGACATAGTCAAGTCAATGAGGCAATATCACATTTTAGCCTCATTTTAATCCATATTAATCTCTAAACATGTATTGACGATATTCATCAGCACTTGAAACAGTGGGAGACCTTTATTCTCATCCTTCCTTATCACTTGGATGAGAACATTTACTACCATATTATAGGGAGTCTTCCAAAATACCATGTCTTATTCATATATTGATCCACAGAATTCTTATTTCTTTTCCAGAATCATGTCTCTGAAAATATCCAAATCTCATTAATACTGTCAAGAATTTTGAAGGGTCTGAGATTTTACCCCACTTGTTATATATATA
>NW_022900913.1:17705666-17713934 GCF_012274545.1 Fukomys damarensis
GAAGACCTAAGACTTCAGGATCATATCCAAAAGGTTAACATTAATCATATTGTAGAAAGACCTCCAAATGTCATAGGGACCTCACAAAAAATCCCAGGTGGATTCCGTGCAGGTGGTGAGCTTGAAAATAGCTGTGAAAGCCTGAGGTCATGGACCCCAACCTCTTACAGTAGTTCTAACCTCTGTCCCAGAAAGATGCTTTATTTTTATCATACTGGGCTTTAAACAAGCTTGCATTTCCTCTGGAAGGAGACAGTCCTTCTATCTTCACAGCCTATTTCCTATGCAAACATTCTTGAAACACTATATAAACCAAAGGCTGCCCATACCCTCACATATATAAAGTGCAGAAACATGAAAAATCTATGGAGAAAATATCCCACAACAGATATACTGGCAAGTACTTGGCCATTGCATCACCTAAATTTGTACTGAAGAGGTAACCTCCTGAATTTTAAATTTTTGTCTCCAGCCCTGGGAAGCCCATTTGTCCTGTAAGCGTTTATTGTACTAGCAACTTTCAGTTCATCTTCTCTGTAGCCCAGTGCCATTTATGTAATAGACAGCGTGATGTTCTGGGCTATGTGCAGGCAGTCCAGATATCTTTGGATTCTGTTATGACAGATGGCAAAGATATTGCATAGCTCTAAGAAAAAAAACCTGTAAATGAATATTTCTGTCCATCTCATGTGAATATGCGCTATCTCCAATCTGCTTTTATGGTGGAGAATATAATGCATTCATCACGTTAATGCCTGCAAGCTATGTACCTGGACATTTATGAATCTGCTTCAGCAAAAATACCACATTAAATGCAACAACTGTCATCCGAACAACTACTTTTTATGTGTGTAGTAATCTATAGGCTTTTGCTACAATCCACTCAGTGTCTGTGAAACCCAATCTTATACAGTGAAAGGAAATACAATCAGAACTACCCCTAGTGCTTATTGCAGACATTGTATGGTGGCCCTAGTAATTACTATTTGCATGGAATATAGAACTATTTTGTATTTACTATCCTTGATCAAGTTGGAAACAGTTATAGAAGTTTGCATTTTGTTTTCACTGTCAGAGCCCATGTCTAACTAGCAAGGACTAAATGTCTGACTGCTAAGAGTACTATATTCAGAGAGAAGCCAAATGATCTCTAGTCTACCATCTTTGCCTCATGGTCCCTCCAGGCTTTGCAATTTAGCTAGGACTCTGTTTTTTTTTTTTTCCTTGTTCATAAAAACCCTTTTCTTAAAAGTGGTGCTGCTTTGACTCTCCAGATAACAAACTCAACTTGCACAGTATAAAGTGAATTGAGTAAATGACTTATAGATGTTTGTGAGGGGAATCTGCGATAATAGTGACAGTGTCCATTTGGTAACACAGTATAGGAACCCATGTTAGCAATACTTCTTAAAGCAAACTTCTTTGAATTGAAAAATTGGTTCAGTCTGGGAAACAAACCAAAGGATACAGCTCTTTGTGGGAACAATCATCTTCTGCCCTCTGCTCAGCTACTTTTAAAAAATATTTTGGGTTATATGTAACATATGACCCTTGTTTAAGCATATATTATTTTTAGGGACATCATGCTTTGAGGTAACAGCCAAAAGCATGAGGTACCAAGATCCTCAGTGACTCCTTCAATATCACCAGTCATTGTAGAAATTAACATCTCCTGGTTTCTTCTGCTTATGCGCTGCCATCTGGTAATTTGGGGTTCATAATTCTCATATATATTAATGATCCCCAATATTTGATTCTGTGATTGTTTCTCTAACAGTCTTTCCTACTCTACAGAGGAGAACCACATTTTTTTATGAAGCAATGGTGCTCTCAAAATATTCTAAATGACTTATTGATGCGTTATCCAATGGAGAATTCTCTAGCAGTGAGTCTTCTATTATAAATAATGTAGTATTTCATTATAGACTATTACTTTAAGGCTTCTTTATCTATCTTTACAATCTTCCAGGGCAAACTCTAGCAGTGCAGCTGCACTGAGCATTAGCTACTGTTTTTTTTTTCCCCCAGGTTTTCTAAGTAACATTCTAGGAGTTAGTTAGACCCATATTCTAGGGTCCTTCTTCAAGTGACATTTAAAAACCGTATGTTTCAGTTATCCTCTTGATTAATGACTCTTAAACTCCAGCTTTACAAATAATCCTTCAGATTTTACCCGTATCTACAAACTCATTTTTGTAACTCCATCAATGGCCTATTTCCCAGCTCATCAGCCTCCAAACATCACCAGGTGGCATTTGCTTAGGCTTCTAATCCCAAATACTAGTGTGTCAGGCAAAACAACATATGGGGGCTGCTTCTGAGTGGGTTGTCTGTACTCTGTGATGGAAGGTCTCTGAAGCATCTTTCTGCAGAGTAGAATTGCTACTTTTGTAATGAGGAAAGATGAGTCAACTCTTCAACCTCTTATGCTCTAGGTGCCTACAGAACAAATATGTGCAAAAACATCCTTAAAGGTATGCTCCATCCCACATTTCAGGATATAAGGTTTTCCCAACTTGAACCCTGAGCTTGTATCATTCATCAGCATTGGTAGTAGATTCCAGTATGTCCAGAACTTTCCTTCTCTACATGTAAATGTTTTGGTCACTTAGCTAAAAATGAAGCTACCAAAGTGTCCTTTGGGCTCTCACACTTTGCCATAAGTGTCTTCTAAGCCACCTTTCCACTTATTTTCTCTCACTCACACTTCAATTGGCAGCTAACTCCTGTCCTATTGGGGGTCTTTATTTTCTCTATATATTCCAAATGTTTGGAGTTTTTAAGCCTATAGTATTATTCATTTCCTTGAACAAATTCACTAGATCATCAATAGTGGAACATTTATCACTGAGGGTGCTGTCGTACAGTGTGGATTCCTTGTACTGACAGTACCATTAGGGTAATGGTGTTCTTACTCAAGGAGTGGGGAGAGTCAGCCTAAATTCTTTTCTTATTATGTATATTCTTGGACCACTACAGGACTCGCTCAAGAGTCTCACAGATGAGTTCAGGTTGTCTGTGAAATAGACAACAAGATATCATTAGACATACAGAGATATACTGGGGACTAGCTGTGTGAAGGAAATCTGAGGTAGGAGAACCGTCAGACCTGGATGCAGGTCTGACCCTTGAGAACCAGAGAAAGATGGTTGACTATAAAGTGTTTCAGAGGAGTTAGGTGTTAAATCCTGTGTCATCCTTGGAGTCCTAGCTGAAATGAGCCTGTGGAAGACATTGCATGGCTGTGAGTGTGGTAGTGGATGGGTACCCTGTAGGCTCCTGGTGTCTCATACCTTACCCCCAGGAGGGAAATACTAGCGTGGAACAAACCTGAGGCTAGAGGGCAGGCTTGTATGGTGCGTGTTCATGTGAACTTGGCTGCTCTCTTAGTCACTTCCTTGTTGCTGGCACAAAAATCCCAATACCAACGACTTCACAGGAGAAATTTCTTTCGCTCAAGCTTTCAGTCCATGCTCAGTTAACCTTAAGGCCAAAACTGCATGGTGGAGCATCTGAAGGTGGAAAGTTCCTCTTATGATGGCAATCAGGAAACAGATAGCAAAAGAAGGAGCCAAGAAGGGAGCTATGCCCTCCTAGGTCACACCCCCAGTAACCTGCCTAACAGCAAACGCAGCTCTGAAACTATGATCCACATGCCTCACCTCTGAATGCAAGAGGGTCTGGGGGGATATTTGAGATCTAAACCAAAGTAATAAGCATGGAGAAGGCTGGACAGAGCACATGCAAATGAGTCCTCTAAAGCTAGAATAGGACAAAGTAAGCATTTTCCCAAAGGTTCAATCAATATTTGTTACATAGCTCCCTGTAATGCTAATATTATATTACACAGGATAGTTAAGAACATCCATTGCAATTTAATATGCTTTATCTTCTCTCACCCTAGTGACATGAACCATAGTTATTATAATGTATCTTAATCAAACTAGAACCTTCCTCAGTGGATTTAAGATGAGATAAATTGTGCCATTTAGTTTATTTTTCAAAAATAGGCTCAAATGTTTAAAATGGCCACAAATCCATTTGGAGTTTTTAGGCTGGGTTTTAAAAATAACCCCCTAAGGCTTACTTTGAAGTATTTCTAATCCTTCCAATTTAGTTGTGAATGAAGAGTGACCTACATCATATTTTTTTCTTCTAATAGAGGGAGTAGGAATAGAACAGCATGCTCAGTCTGAAAATAAGCAGCATGCCTTGCCTGAATATATTTATAGCTGGGATATTATCTTTTGCTCTCCACACTCAAAAGATTAGAGGGTCAATGTATTTGAAGGAGAAGAGTAACACTACCCTGGGGAGTAAAACTATTAAGAGCAATGGAATTTCACACCACGAGTCTGCACAAAAGACATACATATTGAGACCTATCAAATGTGTCTTTAACTTCTGCATAGGGGGTAGCAGGGCAGCAGAGAAACAGCACAAGCAGTTGAGAATGTAGCCTGAGAACGAGGTCAAGCAATCAAGTATGCAATCATGGAGCTCAGACTAGTGCCAGACATGTTGCAGATAGAATAAGGCCTAAGAGATAAAAGCAGTTAAGAAAAAAAAAAAAAAGATTAGAAAAGGAAAGATAGGGAAAGTAAGAATTTTTTCATTCTGATAAACATCGTACATTATGCAGCTTTTAAATTCCATGTACAGCCTCAAACCCCCAATCACGCATTCGCATTTAAAGGATATGTGCCCATATCGTTCTCACTGCTATGCCCCCATCCTCTTTCAGAAGGCTTTGCTTTGCATGCCATCAATCTATGCTGCTTAGTGCTTGGCCATGCTTAAGGCATGTGCTGGGCGATGGATAAATCTTTCAGTGTGCGCAGATGTTAAGCTCTGGTTCACTCTCATTCTCTCTAGCATTGGATTAGCCCTATATCAGTACTGGTTAATTTCATTCCACAAAAATAAGCTGCACACACCTGAATGTCTCAGTTCATTAAATCCTTCTCTCTCAATGCGCATTTCTATGTTGCCTTAGTCACTTTCTTCCATGTAATTGACTCAAACTTCCAAAACTGAGTTTCCCACACCATGTGTGTTTCAAGCAGTGTATTCTCAATCGAATGAATGCACCTTCCTAACCCCTGTTGCTCTCTCTTACTCTCAGACTCGCCTTATTTCATTAAACTGTACCAGAATCTATAATCATTTTCTTCTATCATCCAATAAAGTTTCATGTCCTTTCTTTGCTCTTTGCTTAAATTTTATCATCATTTTCTAAATGAAAGCTCAACTCTTTTGCTTCTCTCACTCTCTTTTTTGACAGTTTGCTTAAAAAAGTACCTACATAGACCAGGTTAAATCCAAAGAACTCATTTAATCCTTCAGGACTGCATATGCAAATATTGAGGGAAAACATTCTTTGTGGTACTTTTATGGCTGTGCATATCACATCACCTTTAACACTGCTGCACCCATGAACCACAGTTGCTAACTTCACTGCACTGAGGCACCTAGACAATTAGCAAAGGATATTTCTGTGTATGTCTAGATGAATCCTGGGAGTATGATCTTGGTATTGGGCTAGTTCCTAGCCCTTTTCTTCTCCAATACTCTTTCTAAGCTGCTCTTCTTTCAGCCGTGATGAAGTGAGCAGCATTCTTCCACCACACCCTCTGCTGTGATATTTCTATTTTGGTAGTAGCGGAACGCGGTCAGGATCTTATAAAATCATGAGCCAACGTCTCTTCTTTTAAGTTGTGAACATTGGTATTTTTTTCAAGAAATGAGAAAGATAACCCATATAATTGCCTGTTTACTTTCTCTATTTTCTATAAAACATTGTGATTTTCTCCAACATCTTTCTAGCTCCAATATGATGCATTCAGTCCAATGATCAAATTTTACATACGACTATGAGAATTTGAGAACCATTCAGAAGAATGCTTCTAGACATTCTTACCACATGCCACTTTCTAAAAACATGGGCATTGTATGTTCTTTTCATCTTTCTTCTGTGATAATGGATTCTCTTTATTCCTGTCTGTCAACTTTTTCTAAATTGGCTCATTTCTTAACTGCTAGAGTATACTGGCATAATCTTATATCTCCCTTTCAGAAAAGGGGGAAAAACATGCTTTTATCTTCACTTCTAAATATCTAATTTCTCCCTTGTATGACAGGGAATGTTGATTTTCTTTGCATACCCCACAATTCTCCTTTTCATTTTTCCTAATATATTCTTTACAATTTATCATGTCAGTTGACAAATCCAGAATTGATTTCACTTGACATTTAGAAGTCCTTTTGGCCAAGTGACTCCTTCCTCTTACTCACGCCTCTTCCTTGAGATGCCTGTTTCAGGTTTGCAGCTTCCATAGAACCTCTTCCCTCACCCGGCCTTAGTTTCCATTTCTGCTTTCTCCACATATCTTCGTCCTCATACCAGGGATGCCTGGGATTTATATAAGGAATCATTTTCCTCCGTATTTTACCTTGGTTATCCTATCCAGTCTCATGGTATTAAACATCCTTTCTTACTAGAATTAACAAAATGTACTTCTCCTTCCTAATTTTGTGCCACTTGCTCAAGGAAGGCAAATGGATTACTGGTTGCATTCTTTTCCATGTCATTTTATAGCTCACACATTGAGCTATAACATGCGGAAAAAATGACACCTTGATTTTCTTCAGCTTCACTTACTTTGGACTTGCTATTTAAGAGAAATTGATAGTCATTCCTCTTTAAAGTATACCCAGAATCTGTCCCCTTCTCTCTATATATGACAAATTTCTTGGGTAAACTTCGAATAGCCTTTTTCTCCATAAGAATCTCCTCTTCTCTTTCTTTTTTTATTCTCTTCCAGTATGGAGTCTGTTCCCTACAAAGTCTCAGGTTGATCCATTTATAAAATGAGTGCAGTGCTTACCAGTCTGCTCTTGGAAAACATATAGAACAACACGTGGGCTCAGATCATACATATGCATTAGTTTCGTCTTCTCCTCTACTACAACTCAGTTTTCTACCCTCTGTCTCCTTACGCTGCTTTGCTTACACTGGCTATACTCTTCTTCGAAAAAACTGTGGTTTGTCTTAGTCAGTGTTAGGATGAGTTCCTATTGCGACATATACACCTTCTATTGTTAGCTAAATTACTTTGTTTTTCTTTTTTTATCAAAATAGTGACTGGTTCATTGTGAAGTCCTGTACCTATTTCTTTATAAAGTGAGCTACTTCTGGTATTTTTGCATATACGGGGATTGGTATTTATTGCAGCATAATAGCATGTATGGGTAGCATTCTGAGTACAATTCTCAAAATGTTCTAGAAGGTTTCATGACTTCATGCAATTTAGATCATGGAAGTTGTGCAATGCACCTATCTTAAAGGTTTATAATTTTTACATTTTGTTATTTCTTTTGAAAGAAGTAGAATTCTTTTTTTGGGGGGTGGGTACCGGGGATTGAACTCGGGTCCTTGGGCTTGTAAGGCAGGCCACCGAACCGCTGAGCTAAATCCCCAGCCCAGAAGTAGAATTCTTGATTTTAAATATTTGGAGCTATAGTATATTATACTAGAAATAACTCAGGGCTTAAAAAAAGAAAAAAAATCACCTACTTTGATTTTTGAATTAGAGAAATATGGTACACTTTTGAAAAATAGCTATAAAATTCATTTGGCCTGATGCTAAAATACTGCCTTCAGCTGCCCTGTACAAAATTAGATAAGAGACAAGTAAAATTACTCTACTCTTTTTCAGTCCCCTTATAAACTGCTTATCTGATCTACCCCATTAGCTCTTCTTATAGTTAACTGCTACGTCCTAAGGTCTACTTAGCGCTGTGGTGGCGCGGCTTCAATGGCTTGATTGATATCACTTCTAGAGACCAAACCATTTTTTAAATGTGTTATTCCAAATGACTTTTCTGTAAATGCCTGTCTAAATTGAATACCTGTGCTGCCGCTTTCTGAGTTTCCGTTTAAACACAGCTGTAGCTACCATTTCAACTGACGAAAGCGCCTCTGTGCCAACTTGGAGTTAGCTATAAATGTATGCTCCCACTGGAAAGTGCCCAACAGCATGCTTCGGAGGATCGTTTGCAGAAGGGTTGTGGAGAGGCTGTAGAGTAGCTGTAATGGTAATGGGCATGAGCAGATCAGGAGTGATCGCTTGAATGCCAGGAACAGTGCAGGGCACCTTGGGAACGTATGAATGCTCTTGGTGGGGAGGTGTTATTTAGGAGTAAAGGTTCTGTTCGATCACATTTTTTGGAAATAACACAAATCTTCGTGGGTCACATTTTTTTTTT
>NW_022900913.1:17714033-17737442 GCF_012274545.1 Fukomys damarensis
TCATCTCCTTCAAAAATCTCAGCTAGAAATTTCTAATGTGCTAAACGAGCTAATCTCTAAGGTTTCTTCCAGTTTTAAAATTCACCAACTCCGTGGAAAGCAGTGCTGCAAATGTTCTCATGGTTATAGTTTGTTCCCTAAAATAAAAATGGAATAAAACAGATGAAGATCCAGGTGCCACATGAAAAGCAAAATGACTAACTGTATCAACACGAAGTACATTGTGTCCTTGCTGCTCAAGCACAAGGCACATTCTCTGCAGTAATTTGTCGCTTGCTTATTTTTAAGGAGAGACATTCATGTATCCTGCAAGTAAACAAATGGATTCTACCCCTGAAAATTCAAAGCATATTTGCAAAGAAAAAAATGGAATTGGATTACTAAAATAAGGACATTATGTTTCTTAAGTATTTATCAATTAAAACTAACTCCAGTTAAAGGTTGAAAAGATTGAAAGTTGTATGTACTTAATATTGAGATAATTTTGCTTGGTACAAGCCAATTATTTGATGTGTCTAATGGGAATGTTTGTCATGAAAACAACAAATGTAGGTCCTTGAAAAGGAAACTATTAGGATTTTAAAGTGATCGTCATGTTACTCACATAATTCTTTGCCTGTAGACTTCCTGCTCCCTGAGAGAACAACTAAATTTAATAAATAGGTAAATTAAGAAGTTGAATGTGCATTGGTAACATGAGATGGTGTTCAAGTAAATATTTAAAATGTAGACATAATGGCTTTCTTGTTCATTTTTGTAGTTATGGAAGGAAATATAGAAGCTAACTATTGGTTAGATCTGTACACCTAAATAAAACAGCTTTAGCCCAAATAAAGTGATATTTCAGCCCCATATTCATTTTGTATATGAGAGTTGGCTTTGGTTATGGAGTGATATAAACTGCTTTTCTGCTTTGGTTCAAGTCTCTCTTTCCTACGGGTCCCCTAGGTTTAGTCATGTGAATGTTATGCAGAGGTCTAGCTATGCAACATGAATTTTTACCTCTGGAAGAAATTGACTCTAGAGTGATGAGAAGCTACAAGCCGAGGCTGCAGAGAAGTTGCCAGAGCTGTGGATGCTAAGCACGTAGAGGATCATGGGTGGAGTGGGAACACAGCAAACTGAGATCAGTGCAACAGTCTGCGCATTGATTCTTATTTATAAATATAAAGATTGTCAGTATCAGCTCTTTCCAAGGAGAATGAAGTGCTCCAGAGAGAAGAATAACAAATTGTGAAATACAAGTCTTTTTTCAACCCAATATGCAGGAACAGAAGCCTGCTAACACAAGTGTTTGCAGGGTGAATGGGAAATCCTGGCTAAAGCAAGAAGTCATAGCAATCAGCATCCAGACTAATACAAGTGTTTGCAGGGTGAATGGGAAATCCTGGCTAAAGCAAGAAGTCATAGCAATCAGCATCCTCAGCGCCTAATTATCTATGTAGTTTACCTCACCTTCAGGGGCTCTGTCCCACTGCCAGATAAAGGGCAGGGCTCGTGATGGTGCTGGGGGAGGGGGCTCGACGTCAATACATAAAGCTCTTGCAAAGCTTCACCTTTATTTTCCACCAATTAGACCTCAATTTGTTAAAACTCATTTTATTTTTACCGTGAGAGAAATTACAGGAAATGTATGACAGAATACAAATATTATATTAACCTGTTGTATAAATACTTGGTTTGATTAAACTAAGGGCAGATGGATTCCTGAACTGTTGAGATCATGAAAGATATGGGTGTGGTATGGATTCCTATAATTCTAGTGCTCTGGTGTCTGAGGCAGGAGGATTTCAAGTTTGAACCCAGTGTTGGCAGCTTACCGACTTTGCAAGATCCTGTCTCAACATTTAAAAATGCAATTTTTAAAAAGCATTAGGGATTTAGCTAAATTCAAAGGCACTGAGCCCAAACCCCAATCCTGGAAACACACACACACACACACACACACACACACACACACACACACATATTTTAATTTGGTGGAGGGAGGTTATTTTAATATCCATACTGCATACAAAATTTAAAAATAGAATGAGAAAATAAAGTATCTCTGTGAAGCAAATGGTCCTCATGCAATGTAGTTGCCCTATCTTGACACTAAGCTTGTGACCAAGTACTCTCTGATCCTGCACCCAAGGATGCAAACGCAGGGTCTTCCCGTCTGAACTCCCACCGTGTGCTCCTCCTTCCTGAAGCAAACAACGAGGCCACGCCTTCAGGAGAGATACTTTCTGGGTTTAAAGAACTCTAAAATCAAGAAATCTTCACTGCCTATTTCAGTTTGTCATTCTATTTATTATTTTATGTGTAGGTAGAAAACATATGACTGTTTTGGTTTTGGTTTTGGATACAGGGTCTCACTATGCAGTTGAGACTGACCTGGAACTCGCTATGTAGCCCAGGCTGGTCTCAAACTCACAGTGATCCTTCTGCCTCAGACTCCCGAGGGCTGGGATTACAGGTGTGCACCACCATGCCTGGCTATCCATATGACTGTTAATTACACAAAAAGGTTAAAAATTATTAAAGGCAAATAAATATTCTCAGAAGAATGTAAATTGTTCACTGTTATGTTCAGGCAGAGTTGATAAAAAGTGTCAAAGTTTTTTTGTTGTTGTTTGTTTGAGACAGGGTCTCACTTATGTAGTGAGACTGACCTGGAACTCACTGTGTAGCCCAGGCTGGTCTCGAATTCAAAGTGATCCTCCTGCCTCAGCCTTCTGAGTGCTGGGATTATAGGCATGCACCACCACTCCCGGCTAAAAAGTTCTGACTTTATTAAAATACTGCCCGTTATTGCAGTAATCCACTAAATGAGAAGATGAATTCCTTGGAAATGTGCCTCTGTAAGAATTTATTTGTTGAAATTATTATCAGGAATAAAAGAATAGAGATAACTCTGTAGGCCATTTGAGATGAAAGTGAGCCTCCTGCCTCAGCCTTCTGAGTGCTGGGATTATAGGCATGCACCACCACTCCCGGCTAAAAAGTTCTGACTTTATTAAAATACTGCCCGTTATTGCAGTAATCCACTAAATGAGAAGATGAATTCCTTGGAAATGTGCCTCTGTAAGAATTTATTTGTTGAAATTATTATCAGGAATAAAAGAATAGAGATAACTCTGTAGGCCATTTGAGATGTAGAAAATAAAGAGAATCTAGGACAACATGGAGCCTTCAAGATTTTTGAAAAATCAATCCAGCAAGGTTTACACTCATTAAATTAGAATTATAGAATGAAATAATAGGGAGAAATGCAAGACATAAAATGTTAAGGACTTCATAGACTAAATCAACACATTGTGAAAATCAAGAGTTAAAAAGCAATGTCAGTAATAAAAGATGAATTTTGAAAGTTGAAGACAAAAATATATGACAGGCAAAGGAATAAAAATGACATAGATTTGGACTTCTGATCTACACCACTACATTTCAGGAAGATGATAGGTGGGGAAAATGGATTAATTAATTTGTATTTACACAGTTTAACACTCAGAACGAAATGTGGACATTTTTTAGACACAAAAAATCCGATAATTGGTGAAGTAAGATTAAATTTTTTGTTTAAACAACATGTTTTACATAAAAATTAACTTGTAATCGAGGATGTTAGCTTGCTGATCTACTATAAGGAAGCAGGACAAACCTGGTTGCTTAAACATTTGTTTTCTCACACAATGGGGTCCCAGGAACCTGAAATCAGGTGGCTGGCAAGGTCACAGTTTCTCTGGGGCCACCACAGAAGGATCTGCCTGCAGCTGTCTCTCAGGTCACTGAGAGGGGAGCGTAGTATGGACTCAGCATCCGCTGAATGCGTGTTTGTATTTGGATCCCCTTTTTATTACATTTCCGGTACATTTTATGTATACAGTATGATCACTGTCATCATAGGGAATTTGGATAATTTAGTTCTTGTTTTTTCCCCCATTCCCCTGCCTTCCTTTTAACCCCTCCACCCTCCCTATTTACAAAGACTTTGTTTCCATTTTTCCCCTTCTTTTCTCATATTTTTCCTTCCCTTCTTTCCTCCTCACCCCCTCCCTGCTTGCCCTTCCCTTTTGGATCTTTTCTTCCTATTTTACATTATCTTCTGTACGTTTTGGTTCTCCTTTACGTTCTCACACCGGAGAAACTATTTGGTATTTACATGTGTTTGTCCTATTTATTTCACTTCGGAGCATAACCTCGATGTGCATCCATTTAGCTATCAATGCCTCTCTCATTCCTTCTGACTGAGCAACACTTTCTTTTATTTAAAAAAATCACATCTTCTCTATCCGGTCACCAGCAGATGGGCATTGGGGATGTTTCCAAGATTTAGCTGTTGTAAATGTTGCTGCTATAAACATGGATGCACATATATCACTGTTATATGTTGCTTTTCATCCTTTTGGGAAGATACTCAGCAGAGGAATATCTGGGTCAAATGAATCCTCTAATCCTAGTTCTTTGAGGCATCTCCATATTGATTGTCACAGCAATTGCACCAGTCTGCACTTCCACCAACAATGAAGAAGCATATTTCTATCTCCCCACAGCCCCGCCAACATTTGTGACTGGTTGATTCCTTGATAGCAGCCCTTCTTTCCAGAGGGAGGTGGAATCTCATGGATGCCTTTTTTATAAGGACATCAGTTAAAGTGGATTCAGGGTTCCTCCTGCTCAAGTGTGGCCTGTTTTTAATTGAACTAATTTATCTGCAATAATAACGTTACATTCTGAAATGGTGCTATTTATAAACTGCAAATTTTAATTTTAGGAGCACAGAAGACAGAGTTTAGACGATTCAAAGCATATTCTGGGGAAAAGAATGAAAAAAAGCAAAAAGAAAACTAAGAATTATAAATAATGTGAAATAATTATAAAATAAGATGAGAAAGCCAGAGTGTTTGAAAAGTTTTCAAGAAGAAAAACAATTCAGCTAAAATATCTACTGAGAGGAAATTTAACACATAATGAAATACTAACAATAAATATTCACCTTTGCAGTGGCGCCTGCAGGGGAGGGAGCTGCAAAGAGCTGGAAATAGAGGTTCCAATAGACCCAGCCATAGCTCTGCTGAGTATCTTTCCAAAACAATTAAAAGAATCATATCACAATGACATATGCACACCTATGTTTATAACAGCACAATTTATAACCTTCTTTCCTCCTCACCCCCTCCCTGCTTGCCCTTCCCTTTTGGATCTTTTCTTCCTATTTTACATTATCTTCTGTACGTTTTGGTTCTCCTTTACGTTCTCACACCGGAGAAACTATTTGGTATTTACATGTGTTTGTCCTATTTATTTCACTTCGGAGCATAACCTCGATGTGCATCCATTTAGCTATCAATGCCTCTCTCATTCCTTCTGACTGAGCAACACTTTCTTTTATTTAAAAAAATCACATCTTCTCTATCCGGTCACCAGCAGATGGGCATTGGGGATGTTTCCAAGATTTAGCTGTTGTAAATGTTGCTGCTATAAACATGGATGCACATATATCACTGTTATATGTTGCTTTTCATCCTTTTGGGAAGATACTCAGCAGAGGAATATCTGGGTCAAATGAATCCTCTAATCCTAGTTCTTTGAGGCATCTCCATATTGATTGTCACAGCAATTGCACCAGTCTGCACTTCCACCAACAATGAAGAAGCATATTTCTATCTCCCCACAGCCCCGCCAACATTTGTGACTGGTTGATTCCTTGATAGCAGCCCTTCTTTCCAGAGGGAGGTGGAATCTCATGGATGCCTTTTTTATAAGGACATCAGTTAAAGTGGATTCAGGGTTCCTCCTGCTCAAGTGTGGCCTGTTTTTAATTGAACTAATTTATCTGCAATAATAACGTTACATTCTGAAATGGTGCTATTTATAAACTGAAAATTTTAATTTTAGGAGCACAGAAGACAGAGTTTAGACAATTCAAAGCATATTCTGGGGAAAAGAATGAAAAAAAGCAAAAAGAAAACTAAGAATTATAAATAATGTGAAATTATTATAAAATAAGATGAGAAAGCCAGAGTGTTTGAAAGGTTTTCAAGAAGAAAAACAATTCAGCTAAAATATCTACTGAGAGGAAATTTAACACATAATGAAATACTAACAATAAATATTTATCTTTGCAGTGGCGCCTGCAGGGGAGGGAGCTGCAAAGAGCTGGAAATAGAGGTTCCAATAGACCCAGCCATAGCTCTGCTGAGTATCTTTCCAAAACAATTAAAAGAATCATATCACAATGACATATGCACACCTATGTTTATAACAGCACAATTTATAGTAGCTAAAACATGGAAACAGCTCATTTGCCTATCAGTTGGAAACTGGATAAAGAAGATGTGGTTTTTCTATAGAATGGAATACTATTCAGCCACAAAGAATGAGCAGTTAGAATCATTCCTAGGAAAATGGATACATTTCGAGAATATACACCTACATGAAACAAATAAGTCACACATGTATAAAAACCAAATTGCACTAAAGTTTCTCTGCTGTAAAAAACTATAACAGTACACAAGATCCTAATGAGACAATTAACAATGTGAAATAGGAAGAAAAGGGCTAAAAGTTGTAGGGAATGTGGGAAGAGAAGGGGAAAGGGAATAAGGGAAAAGAAAAAAAAATATGAGAAAAAGAAAAAATGTAAATAAAGTGTTTGTAAATGGGGAGGGGAGGAGGGGACGAAGGGAGGGCAGGGACAAGGGGAAAAAATGAGAACCAAAACCTGTCATGTAAAGGTACAAGATCCCAGTAATCAATGTAACTGTACTGTATACCTAAAATGTACCAATAAACTCAATTAAAAAGAAAAAAAAATATTTCTCTTTACTAAAACAAGTTGACATTCAAAAAAATTATTATTACCAGATTTTCAACTTTTCCTCCTTCTCAGAACTTTATCACACAATGAAGTATTTATTATCAAAAAGTACAATTTGGGCCAGGGACTTAGCTCAGTGGCACTGTGCCTGCCTTGCAAGCACAAGGTCCTGAGTTCGATTCCTGGTACCAAAAAAATCATATATTAAAATTCTGCCTGCAGTATTCTGAATGTAATCTTGCATGTAAATAGGATCTTTGCAGACATAATTAGTTAAGAGAAGGTGATTAGGTTGTACCTTAACTTGATATTAATGTTATATTTATTATAAAAAGAAGAAATGTAAGAACTGGCATGTGTAGTGAAAAAATAGCCGTGAAATGACAAGAGGAACACAATTATTAACACTTGAAAAACACTTAGAATAGATTCATTTTTCCTATTAATTTTATTGCTACATTTTAGGTATACAATATGTGGACATTCATCAGTGGGAATTTGTACCTTTACATGATATATCTTGTTCTTATTTTTTCCCCATTCCCCTGCCCTCCCTTCATGCCCTCCACCCCTCCCTGTTTACAAAGACTTTGTTTTCACCTTTTCCTTTTCTCAATTTTTTTTAATTTTCCCTTCCTTTCCTCTACCCTTTCCACTTCCTTTACTAGTTTAGCAGTTTTTTTCCCTACTTCACATTATCAATTATACACTTTGAAGCTTAGTGTTTCTGTTTTAATATTTAGATCTTTAATACATTTTAATTTTACTTTAGTGCAAGGCAAGAGATATAGGTTTATTTTAAATCTTTGGCAATTTGAAACCCAGTTTTCAAATACCATTGATTAAAGGGATTATCTTTCCTCCAGTGAGGGTATTTGTCTACTTTGTCAAATGAATTTTGTAATTGTTTTCTCAAATTCTATAAAGTATGCTGCTGGAATTTCAACTGCGATTGCACTGAATCTATATAACAGGTTTGGAAGTATGGCTATTTTCACTATATTGTTTCTAACTGCTCAGGAGTAAGGGATGTTTTTTCCATTTTCTGACATCCCATTCAATCCCTTCTTTCAGAACTTTTTTTTTTTTTTCAAGAGTGGAGGACTGATTTCTTCCATTAGGTTGATTCCTAGGTATTTCATTGTTTTGGAAGCTCTTATTAAAGAGTTGTTTCTCCCATTCCTCTCTGTGAATTTTGTTCATGTACAGGGAGGCTCTTGATTGTTTTGTGTTGATCTTGCATCTAGCTACTCTACTGAATTTGGTTATTAAGTCTAGAAGACTTTTGGTGGAGTTCTTGGGGTTTCCTATGTACAGTATGAAGTCATCTGCAAATGATGATTAACTTCTTCATTACCTGTCTTTATTCCTCTTATTTCTTTCTCTTGTCTGATTGCTGTGGCTAATGTTTCCAAAACTATATTGCTTAGGAGTGGTTATAGTGAATACCTTTTTCTTGTTCTTGATTTTAATGTGTGGAATTTCAGTTTTTGACCATTTAGTATGATATTGGCTATTGGTTTTGAATAGATGGCTTTTACCAGGTTGAGATAGAGAGACCATCTATTCCAATTTTCTTTTGGGTTTTTATCATGAATATGTGTTTGATTTTGTTGAAAGCTTTTTCTGCATCTATTAAGATAATCATATGGATTTATCCTTAGCTCTTTTAGTAGAATGTATTACATTTATTGTTTTGCATATGTTGAACCATCCCTGCATCCCTGGGATAAATCCCATTTGGTCAGGTTGTATGATGTTGATGATCTTCTGCATTGTATTTGCCACTAGTTTAATGAGGTTTCTTGAATCTATGCTCATTAGTGAGATTGGACTATAGTTCTCTTTTTCAATTGAGTCTTTCTCTGCTTTGGGGATCAAGGTGATGCTTGCTTCCAGGAATGAATCTTGGAGTATTGCTTCTCTTTCAATTTCATTGAAGAATTTAAACAGTAGTGGCAAAAGTTATTCTCTAACTGTTTTATAGAATTCAGCAGTGAAACCATTAAGACTGGGGCTTTTCTTCATTTATAAGTTTTAATTATACTGTTCAATTTCATCAATTGATATTTGGTTGTTTAAAATTTCTAGGTCTTCTTTGTTCAACTTTGGTAATTCATATGTACCTAGAAAACTCCCATTTCTTCTGTGTTTTCCATATTATTGACATACAGGTACTCAAAGTAGGTACTGATGATTCCATGAATTTCTGCTGAGCCCATTGTAATTTCACCCTTTTCGTTACTAATTGTACTGATTTGGGTCTTTTCTTTCCTTTTTTAAATAAACTTGGCTGTCAATTTTGTTTATTCTTTCAACAAACCACCTCTTTGCTTCGTTATTTTTTTGTTTCATTCTCTTAGTCTCCACTGCATTGATTTCTGCATTAATCTTCTCTCTTGTAAAACTTTGAATTTGTCCAGCTCTTCTTTACCTAGAAGCTTGAGGTTCAACATTAGGTTGTTTATTTGAACTTGCTCTATTCTCCTAATGTGAGTATTCACTGCTATTAATTTTTCTTGGAAGACTGCTTTCATTGTGTCTCAAAAATTCCAATTATGTTGTATTTCATTGTAGAACCTGATTTCTTTATTTTTCTCAGTCACCCATTGGCTATTCAGAAGTGTGTTGTTCAATTTCCATGTGTTTATGGAATTCCTGTTGTTTCTTTTGCTATTGATGTTCAATTTCATCACACTCTGTTCTGATAATATACAGGGGATAACTTCAATTCGTTTTCATTTATGTACATATGTTCTATAAACAAGTATGTTGTCTACTTTGGAGAATGACCCATGTGCAGCTGAAAAGAATGTGTTTTCTGATTTTGTGTTGTGGCACTCTCATAAGTTAAATCCATTTGTTCAAGAGTTTGTTTGAGTTCTACTATTTTGTTGTTTATTTTTTGTCTAGTGATCTATCTATGGCTGTGGGGTATTGAGGTACTCCACTACTATTGTATCAGTGCTTACTAGATTTTTCATACGTGTTAGTATTTGTTTTATATACTTGGGGGTGTTACCATTTGGTGCATATGTGTTTATGATTCTCATCACTTCCTCCTGGATTGTTCACTTTACAAAGTTGTAGTGGCCTTCTTTTTCTCTCTTAATTAGTGTTGATTTGAAATCCATTTCATCTCCAAATAGGATAGCTACTCCTGCTTTTTTTCAGATTCTTGTCACATGGGATATTATTTTCCACCTTTTAATTTTCAGTCTCGCCTGAGTTTCTTTTTAAATTGTGTTTCTTGTATGCAGCATATTGTTGGATCTTGCTTATTGACTCATTGTGCCAGTCTATTTCTCTTCATTGGTGAACTGAGACCATTAACATTAACATTTATGGTTATAATTGTTATGTATTGACTTATCCTTGTCAGAACTTTTTATTGTGTATTCTTCTCCTTTGCATTTAATTTCTTGTCTTGCCTGATAGATTCATTCTATTGGGCTTCCCGAGGTTGTAATCCTCTTTGTCTTTTTCTAGGATATTGTTTAACTGTTTTTTGGAGTGCTGGTTTATTATTCATGAATTTCTCTTTGTCATAAAAGTATCTTATTTCTCCATCGATAGTTTGATTTGCAGGGTACGTTAATCTGAGTTAGAGGTTGTTTTCTTTTAGGGCTTGAAATACTTTGCTCCAGGCTCTTCTTGCATTGAGATTTTGTGTAGAGAAGTCTTCTGTGATTCTGATGGACTTTCCTTTGTATGTGATTTGTTTCTTCTCTCAAATTCCTTTTGTTGTGATTTTGGAATCTTAACTATTATATGCTTAGGTGTAAATATTTTTTATTGTGAAAAAAGTCCTACATGCCTCATTTATCGGTATGTCAAGTTCTTTTCTCATCCTTGGGAAGTTTTCTGCCATTACTTCTGTGAACAGTTTTTTTTTTATGTTATTTTTAATCTCTTCTTTCTTCATTGACTCCCATCAGTCTTACATTAACTCTTCTTTTCATCATCTATCAGCTGTTGGATTGATTTCTCATAGCCTTTTACTATTTTTAAGAAATGTTTCTTTTCTTGGTCACTAATAATAATCCTGCATTCTATATCTGATAGTCTGTCCTCATATTGGCTCATTCTGTTGTGTAGAATTTCAATGGATTTTTTTTATTTTCCTGGATATCTGTTTGCATCTGTTTTATGAATTCCATTTGAATCCTATGCTGGAATTCCATCATATCCCTCAGAACCTCTATTTTTGTCTGTATTTGCTCTAGAGTTATTAACCCTGTCTTTCATTATGGACAGAATTTCTGTTGTTATCTGAGAAATTATTTCAAATTTCATTTTTTTCCAGATCACCTTTCATTGCCAGTTCAGGGCATCCAGGCGGTTGATTATCAGATTGTTCCATCTCATTGCCCCTTTGGGTTGCCTTAGGTGATCTGGAAGTCTAGTTTCGAGACTTGTTTATATGTCTTCTCATTTCAACAGATGCAGTCTGCTGTGCTTTTGTTGGGGTGACTTTTTGCTCACCCAGTGTTCTTCAATTCTCAGCAAGCCTCAGAGAGGCCTTCTCTCTGCTGCTAACTACTGCACTAATCGATGGGTTCAGAATGGTGGCCTTTGGATCCCTGTTCTGTACTGTTATCTAGGTGGGGTTCTGGCTCCTACCAGCTGTTTTCTGGGAGGGTCTCTGGGGGGAGTGCATCAGAGTCAGTGGTGTCTGAACAGGCTTCTGACTAATGTCTGCATGCACTTAAGGATGATATCTGGGTGCAGTTCTGGCTGCTGCCTAAGTGTCTGCACAGCTCTTTTCCATGTGGGTTTTTGGCTGGGGCTTACAGGCCCAAGCTGCTGGTGTCTGGGAGGGGCCTCTCTAGAGTCATTCTTTATAAGTCCCGGAAGATACCAGTACTGTCAAACCCTTGATTTTGGGATATTAGTCTACAGAACTTTTGAGAGAATAAAAGCTTTGGGTTAGGGATTCAGCTCAGTGGTGTCATGCTTGCCTGGCAAGTGAATGGTCCAGAAATCAATTCCCTATAGCGAAAAAAATAAAAGTTTTATTTGAGAAAGTTATAACAATCCTAATATATTGATATATATGTATATATGATGCATATGTATGCATATATAAGCATAAATATAAACTATATGACACAAGATAAAATATAAAATCTACCAAATGATATTAAATATAAATTACAATATATTATTCATTTATATATTATTTATAAATTTCAGTATATTAAGTATATTCTAAAATATACTATTTAAATTAAATCACATAAATTATGTATAGCATATTCATTAAGTGTAACTTTGTAAATTGTAACGAGAAAAAGAGAAAGCCTCTTATATAACATACATGTAAGTATCTATGGAGCAAAAAAGAAAAAGGAATAAGTTATTCATATTTTCATCTCAAAATTTTTTTAATCCTTATAATCCTGCACCTGGTATTTCTTATTAAAACTGTAATATCTTTGCTTTCAGCTAGTTTTATTTATATACAAATATATTTTAATCAGTACTATATCTGTAATAAAATTAATTTTAAAATTAATATTCAACTCCATCGAAGAATCTATAAAGTGTATATTGAAAAACAAAAATAGTTCCCACATGCACAGTGGTAAAATCTTATTACATTTCAAAAATATTACTAATATAATTTCAGGGCAATGTATAACAGAAACAAAGGCAAGAAAGACCTACCTGAAAAACTACAAAAGCTGTAAAAAATTAGAAATGTGTCATTGCTATACAAATCACACAGAAATGTGAGTACACTTGCATATGAGTTTCCTTTTTCTTTCTTTGTGTGATTTTTGTCACAATCATGGAGCACTAAAATGTCATAAGATTCTAAAACTTACCAAAAATTGAGTTCTCTATAGCTATAGAAATCAAAATAAAAGCCTCTACAGACTCAAATTTTGGAGAAAATCTCTAGGGAAAGGACTAGAGAAGTAAATTCCCTTACTGCATAGCTATTCATAGGCATCTTCAGGTATGCTCTGCATTCCTTATTGACAGGGATCGGTAAGGAATGAGGGCACTGGGTGAGGAGCAGGACCATTGGCGTGTGTCCCTTCCTGCCTATATTTGTTATTAGGCTTTAAAAACAACAAAGGACAAAAATAAGTGTGAACATAAGAAATACACCACCTTCTTTAATTACCAGAACTTAGGTTAGCTTTTAAGGAGTATTTATGAAGGTGAGTATGTTTGTTTGTGTGTTTAGTCTTTTGGTATAGACCGTGATTATTAAGAAAGTCTAATGTGATATATTACTTTAAAATCATTTTCAACTAACCAAACTTACATTCCATAATATATTTTTATTAGAAATATATGCAGCTATATTCATTTAGGCTTTGTTTCATTAAATCAGAAATAAATGCAGTATATCCTTTTTGTATGTATGCATTTCGTCATCATGATTAATTCACATACAGGGGTACCAGTGGAGTAGAGTAAATGGTATTAGCTGAGTGATCTTTGAGACTCACAAAAAGTAAATGAATCTATTTTAAATTCACAAAACATAAAGACTGTATTTTACTTCGAAATCATGAATTTGTTAGGAATCTTGCAAATGTGTATTTGTTCTGATATATTCAAATTTATGACATAAAAACCTGAAACATACAAAATAAAGCAAAAATTAGATGAAAGAAAAACCTTGACATATTTCCTGACAGCTTTTATTTTATGAATTAAATACAATCACTTTTACATTTCTGTAAATGTATAATTTAAAAGAAAATGCTCACAGCATTTGATTTATATTTCTATAATTGTCCCATGGCCAGAACATTAATTGATGGCTATATAAATTAGATGAGCAAACATAATGTAATGTGAGAGCCTATATATTATATATCCTAATCTTAAATGTTACATGAAGTAACAAAATTAAAATAGGAATCCAAAATGGACTGTTAGAATTCTAGATTTTTATAGCTATAACATTTGTTGGGAATCAAAACCATTGCTTTCACACACTAGAAAATCACTCTGCCCTTGAGCTACCTCCCCAGCCCTGCCTTTTTTTCTTAAACATTTTATTTTGCTTCATTTTTATATCATTAATATTTAGATAATACTGTCGTTTCTTGCCTTAAACTATTTCTGAGACTCAATCAAATAATAAACACAAGGTCTCTTCAGAAGTTAAATTCTAAATGTGAGATATTATGTAGTACCTAGACATTTATAAAATAATATAGTATACCATTTCATTTTTTCATTGCACTACAATAGAATATCTGACATCATTATAACTTGAAGACAATTATAATTCTAATATCAATAAGCACTGTGGCCATCATTTATTAACTATAATAAATCTCCTACTTTACAAATGTAATGTATTTCCCTGTGGCAATGGAATTATATCAACTTGGCAATGGTGGTACAGTTTTACCATGGGGGAGGATTTAAACATCATAGAAAAATTGATTTGCCTTTTTTCACTCAAAGCATTTTCAATTTTAGTACTTAAAACTTGAACTCTACTCAGCTCTGTTTTATTTCAACATCCATTTTTATATATACTCCTATGGTAGTCTATAGTAGCCATTAGAAAGATAATTTCATGTAGAGGAGAATAGATCAGATATACATTTATAATCAAATATGTGATAGTGAGAAAGACTAGACCAGACAAGAAACAACAGGAAGTTCTCCTTACTGTGCTATCTATATGATGAAGCAACAGATACAAATGAATTTCTCAATTATTTTACTAAATCAACAGTGTTTGGGAACAAAGGCATAATTTAGTAAATTTATCAATGCAGTATAAATAAATTATGAGCCAATGTTTAAAAATGCATGCTGAAATGTGATGTCAGTTACTGGATTGGTGAAGGGACTTTCATTTCTTTCTTTCTTTTTTTTGTTTCCGGCACTGCATGTAATTATTTGATCCAGTCGATGGCTTGGAAGTGTGAGCAAAGTTTTGTACTACTGAGATACTTCATTCTAACTTCTTTGGGTATAGTTTTATCAAAAAAATTTGCATTTCTTGCTCTCTGGGAAACATTTTCACTATAAATTGCATTCATCATGCAAATATCTTTTTCCTTACATCGTTTCACTCTGCTTTCTTTGTGTCCCCTTTTCTGGACTGTTCCATTTATTCTCCTTTACTACCTACCTTTGATTATGAATTCCCCTGAAGTAGTTTTTTTACCCTTCTCTTTAACTTAGCATTTTATATATGTAACCCTTCTTTTTTCATTTTATGTAAATGCTGATAGTCTATATTTCTAAAAAGAACTTTTGTGTGTGAAAGTATAATAAATGACAAAACCTCTATGTGGATGTCCAGTTGTTTGTTTATGGCCTAAAAGGAAAAAAAAAATACTGCATTACGTTCTGCTTTCTCATTGTCTTTTTGACATTTCTGTCTTTCAAAAGGCTCACTATACATTAAATAGTTCTTCCTCAAAATATTTGACCTGCATGTTTCCTTTGCTCTCAATTTCTAAGACATTTTGACACTTTGGTTTTTATCTTTGAGTATTTTTTACTCATATCCTTTCTTTTCTATTTAATGCTCTGGTATAAATTGAAGTTTCCCTCTATGAATCTGACAGGTTTGTCACCATGCTACTCTCACAGAGCTGAACAAATCGGTGTGTTATACACTGCTCCAACCTTAAACATTGACCAAAATGGATTAATGATCTCTTATCCACCTAGTTAAAAAATATTATGAGTTAAAAGTTATTCAAGAATATCTTAAGGGATCTTGAATGTTTTCTTTAATCTTTGACCTTTATCACCTTATGCACCTCTTATTTTCAATATCTCAAATCTCAGTTTCTTTTACATTTGACACAGGACCCTATTTATATCAGAGTCCAGGATCCTCCTTGAAGGCATTTTTCCTGTATTCTTATGTACCTTTCTTCTGCATCTTGTGTTGTGTGGAATACACATCTTTATTTTTTAGTCAGAATTCTATGTCCTAATTCGCTTGTTGTTTAATTCCAAAGGTATGTTTTTGTGTTGCATAGAGCACTATGATTTACACTTGAGAGGATCTGTGACTACATTGTTATATTTCAGTAGTATTTTTGTGTTCTGTTTTCTTTTGATATTCATTTATTTTTGCTCTAATTCTCTTTTATTCCTTACATAATGCGAAGTATTAGAGTTCAGATTTTCTACTTTGTGGAAAGCTGCACTTTGATGATACAATTCCTTGTTTTATATATTGTGAATAAAATAAGACCTATTAAAGTAATATGTTAGTGATGGGAATATATGACTAAAAAGCAGAAAGTTTGAAGCCAGAACACAGAATGAATGTGATTCATGGATGAAGATCTATTTTTGTGTGTTTTTCTTTCTTGAAGATATTTATTGTATTTTGAAGGTTACATTTGCCTGGTAGAAAAAAGCAGCCAAGTGCTTGAATTTTCAACTGACCATTATTAAACAGATGATCCTATTGAACTTTAATTGATATCAGTAAATTTCAATTTGATGATATTTTTACCAAGGTAATAAAAGGCATTTCTATCCTCATTTAGAGGGAAACACCTACTCCCACTACTACAAGTATTCCACTGTACTCTGATTAAAAGAGACTCTCGTAAAATTCTCACCTACGTTTTCCCAACTCTCAAATTGTTCTTTAGATTCCTTAGGGTCTTCTCCCTAATGAGATTGTACATTTCTTAAATTCCACTGGTGGACAGGATGATTTCAAAGTGTGGCAATCTCCTAGTAAAGAGGGATCGCTTCATAAGCCCTTTCCACTGTTTGCAATTTAGAAGATCACCTTTGGAGGTAGGGGTCTTTGCTGAGTTTTGTTAGCAATATTCGTATTTCCCACAGTTAACTCATCACTGTATTAAATTAGCAGCCGCCAGATGCCTGTCTCAATGCTCATGCTCCATCGGGGAAATGATGATTCAGTGGATGTGTTAACCAGGACCTCAAGCCTACAGCCCCGGGGGTGATCAAAATACCTGATGAACATGTCAATTAAAAACAACAAACAATAAAAACGCACTTTCAAATATCTCTCAAAATATTCCCACCCATTGTGAACACACTTCAACCATCATTCTTGACACTTTCTGAAACAGCTCTTTGAATCTTTAAAAGGTGCCACAAAAATTCCGAGCTGCTGCTGAAATCCACTGAATGGAAAGGCAGGCTCCTAAAAACATTGCAGTGTGTACTCAGCCGTCTTATTCACTGCGTGTGGCACTGTGCAACTTCTGTCTCTTCTTCAAAGTTAAAGTGACCACAGAAGGTAAACTATTTTAATTGATTGAGGACATCAAGGCAGGGATTTATAGTGCAACTAAAGACTCAAAAGAAAACTTCTAGAATTGCTGCAGAAAATTACAAGAATGATGGAAGAAGTATGCTTAAAGTGAAGATTCATATTTTGAGGGGATTAAAGACAATGTATTTATTATTATGTCATTACAAATATATGTGATATTTTATTATATACATATATATATATATATTCATTCTCTAGTATATGTATGTCTTTTTTCTATTCCTATCTCTTCCATTACCTATATTTATTTGATCAATGCCATTAAAAATACACTATAACCAATATAAGATAATTCAATTACTGCATTTGTTAAACTCTTCCTATCTACCCATTATTTTTTATCCATAGAATTCAGAAAATGTGACATTTTCCTTAAGATTTTTCAAGAAATTAAGTGTATTTAGAATGAGAAACAATAAACAGAACCGACAGTTTGTGTGTGTTTGTGTCTACTATTCTTATTTCCTTGCAAAATTTCTCTTCCAATCCGGAATTTATTCTATTAATTGTAAGCATATTATTATTGCATTGGGCACAGTAGAGCCACACTTGTGGGAATTAAACTGTTTTGTTTGAACACTCTTTTCTAATGGGTTCATTTCTTAGGACAAACTCTGAGACAGGATTGTGTGCATGTCAGCCTATGCTTTGCAGAAAGAAATTCACGTTTATAATAGATGTCTGTATTATTCATTTTAGCATAACTAAAACCAAATACTCAACATGTACAATTTACTAAAGGAAGGGTTGGTTTTTCTTACGGTTTCGGAGGACTCAGTCCATGACTGGCGAGTACCAAGGCAGGAATAGTACAGCTGAAGGGTGTGGTGAAACAAAACTTCTTGGTTCATGATAGCTGGGAAACAGAGAGGGGAAAACTCCAGAAAGAAAGGGGTCAAGCACTTGATGATGCGGGGCCTAGAGTCATCTATCCATCTCTTGCCCAGAGATAGTCAAAAATATGCTTTGCTAATGCCCCAGGCCACTCTAGAACCAACAAAGGTGAAACTGCAGATTCACTGTCAGTCTATTCTTGTATTCTTTGCAGGTTGAGTGTGACCAAGATATAATATTCTGAATTGTAATGTAGAAATACTATTTAATTTCCCATGTTAGAGCTTTCTGTTAATGATTAAACAAAATAATCCATATAAAATGTAAAATATAATTAGTGTTTCCTTTATTTGTCTTAATAATAATTGTATGCAAATACAATTTAGAAATAGAAGCATGTAATTTTATTATGAAAATAAACATGGATTAGAGCTAATGTGCAACACATATCTGTTCGGTGCCATTGATTTTTATATTGTCTTAAATTAAATATTTTAATCAGTTTCGATGCTACAGATAAAGAATCACAATAAAAAAAATTAATTTCTCTAAAATTAATCAGAAAATAGGACAAGCCTGGAAGTAAAATTTTGTTTTTATGTTTATCCATTCCTTTTCTTTATATGACCATCATTTCATACTAGTTTGATTCAACAATATTATTGCTTGGATCCATTTCAATATATTAAAATAAATACAGATTAGACAAAGCTTTTTCAATTTCTTTTTTATGTGTGTGTATTTGTATGTATGTGCATGTGTAAGGACGCAGAGATAACAAATCCAAATCAGAACAAATAAAGGGATATGAAGAAATCAAACACCGCATTGAGTTCAGGCAGCACAAATAGTCAGGCAAACTATTTACACTTCTTATTTAATTTGATGGCCCCATTACAAGTAAATAGTTTAGCAGGCCAAGGATACAACAGAATATTCATTGTGGGTGTGAAGAATTACAGAAGAATACAAGAAATTATTTTAAAACAGAAAGTATAAATTGCATAGCATACTACTGCAAAAGAGGTAAATTTATGTTATTAAAATATGCTTGAAATGATTGCTCTGGAAGTAATAATCCTATCAATATTGGCAAGGCATTCCAATTTGAAGTTTGGTATTATTATTTTGTTTATAAGAATGCTGTACTTGAAGTGAAGGCATAAATAATAAGCATACAAAAATGCACTAATTTATGGGCCGTCACAGATTTGCAAAGTAGTACAAAATTTAAATGACGTAAAATTTATGCTTTGAATTATTACTCACTCTGAATCACTGAGACAGTATATATTCCCACACAAGTAATACAATTTTGTTCCTTAGTATGATGATGTCTTTCTCATTTGCATACATTGTGAAACTTTCCATATTTTATAGGTAATATTGAGGTTACTCTTATAGAAAAAGAAAAGTAAATAACGTTTTCCATACATTCTAAATTAGCTAACTTTCACGTTACTCTATCATATAACAGCAAACAGCTTTTGGTTTTGCTTAACATCTGTCTTCAGGCTAGTTGTGCTGTCTCAATTTGTGACTGCAAAATCATGTTGTATCATCTTGAATAGAATTAGAAATGCCTAGAGAACTAGTGGAGCACAGTTTTGGGTGTGTCTGCGGATGACTGCTCTGTGGGCCATTAAACTGCGGTGGAAGACCCGCCCCACATGGGACTGTCACTTACCAACTGGATTGCAGTGTGGACAAGATAAAAGGAGAACAAAGAAGGATGTGCTCCCACTTTGGAAGAGCTCATGTCTTGGTCCTTACCTTTGTGCCTTGGTCTCCGGTTTCTTCATTCTTCCAAAGGAGACCCACTGTGGAGATTGTACACTGTGTTTTCAGGCTTTTGACTTTGGGCTGGTGTAGCATCCTTGATCCCTCTTGTTTGCTAGTTTCCATCTCTGGGGCTGAGCGACAAATGGATTATGTGAGTTACCAAGACACAGACAACTACTGTGAATTCTTCCATCTCTGATCCGACAGGTGATCACTGTCGATTCCTCTGCCTTTGAACCTGTCAGCATATCTGATAAACTTCCTTTCATAGTTATAAACATCTATTGATTCTCTTCCTCTAGAGAAAGCTAATTAATAAACCACTTTGACTTGTGCACTAAATCAGGTGAGATTTCATTTTTCCATTCCCAACACAGGTAAATAAGCAGCTGGTCTAAGATACTATTTTTTCTTGCAGAAGAGAGATGCAAAAGGTTAAGTCAAATGTCAAGGTACATTGAAGCCACTGTCAAACTGTAGGATGTATCACAGAAATAGCCATAGAAATGGAGGCACACAGACTATACTTGCTGAACAACAATGAAACTAATCTCCGCAAAGTAGTCTAAACTTCAAAGAAAAGGCACCTGGAGCATGCTAGGTAGTCAGCAAATGTTTACCAGATGAATTCAAGACAGACAAAAGTGGTTTTACTGATAGTTACCTGAAGATTGTATGTATTCTTCTTAGTTTTATGACCTTACCATATTATTTGTGAATGCTCTAATTTCAGTTGTAAACCTACTGTTGTCTATAATTCAAATTTTTGTTATGCTTGCTATTTTCCTATAGCAAGCATCTGTAGAATATTTGCCATTTCTATAACTTAACTAAACTGATTATCAATATTGCTTTAAACATTGCTGAAATTGTCAGTATGTAATTTTCACTGACAGTTATGCAGTGCTATCAGGGAAATTTTCTGTGCCTTTTCTATAGTTCAGTACCTATATACCTAATGATGATCCAAATAAATATAAGTGAATACAAGTAAAAACATCATGCACAATTTTAACAAAGCATATTGATATTTTCCCAAGAAATAAATATACTTTCTTTTCTGAAGAATGTTAATTATGGTATCCTTGCTATGAATCAGCTTTTCTGATTATGTTGAATTTATTTGGTTTCCTAATCTGCTGTCATTAGATAAAATTGGAAAATATTATGTGTTTTCACATGTACAATTACAGTATTTTAAATAGTAGCTCTAAGTATTTAAGGAAAATATGCTACTGTGATATGATTAACAGAATGAATCAAGAAGGAATCAATGAATTTGTAGGAAGCACAAATATGTTTTAGTTTTCAAATTACGTACCTAGTCATGTAGCATTTATTTTGAAATATACTAGCAGACAGGAGGCTAAATGATCATTTAGCCCAAGAGATAGTTTTCTTTTTTTTTTTATTGAGTTTATTGGTACATTTAGGGATACAGTACAGTTACATTCATTGTTGGGATCATGTACCTTTACATGGCAAGTCTTGATTCTCATTTTTTTCCCCTTACCGCTGCCCTCCCTTCACCCCCTCCTCCCCTCCCCATCTACAAACACTTTATTTTCATCTTTTCATTCTCTCACATTTTTTTCTTTTCCCTTTTTGTTCTTCCCCTACGTATCACACCTTCCCTACACCTTTAGCTCCTTTCCTCCCATTTCTAAATGTCAGTAATCTTATTAGAATCTTATGCATTGTTGCAGAATATTCACACCAGGGAAACTATTTGGTATTTACACATGTGGGACTTATTTATTTCACTTAGGAGTATATCTTCAATATGTATCCATTTTCCTATGAATGAATCTATTCTCTCGCTCTTTATGGCTGAGTAATATTCCATTTTATAGAAAAACCACAACTTCTTTATCCAGTTTCCAACGGATGGGCAAATAGGTTGTTTCCAAGATTTAGCTATTACAAACTGTGCCGCTATAAACATGGGTGCACATACTTCTCTGTGATATGATTCTTTTAGTTCTCTTGGAAAGATACCTAACAGAGGGATGGCTGGGTCAAATGGAACCTCCAGTCCAAGCTCTTTGAGGTATCTCCATATTGATTTCCATAGTGGTTGCACTAGTCTGCACTCCCACCAACAATGGAGGAGGGTTCCTTTCTCCCCACAACCCCGCCAACATTTGTTATTGTGTGATTTCTTGATAGCAGCCATTCTTTGTGGGGTGAGGTGGAATCTCAGTGTTGTTTTCATCTGCATCTCTCGAATGACCAGTGATGTGGAACATTTTTTCATATATTTTCTTGCTACTTTTATTTCTTTGTATGAGAAATGTCTGTTCATTTCGGATGCCCATTTTTGGATCGGGTCTTTATATTTGGATAGTTTTCTTTTTACTGTTGCAAATTCTCAAATTTAAAATTGTAGGATTTCAAGTCATAAGCAAAACATAGATGAACAGGTTTTAATAAAACTATTTTCACAAAAACAGGATAATAATTGCGATTTGGCCCAAGGGCTATAGTGAACTGATCATTGATGGAATTCAATGTATTTATTAGTCAGATGAAGTCAGTGATATTCAAGATAATTTGAAGTTACTGTGCCACAGTATTTATGCAAGTTCTATAATTTATTGAAAGTTTGCAATGCTAAGGGCATCAATTACCAGTTCAGAATCCAGCATAATCAACCTGATGGTAGATGTCACTATCTTTGACTAACCTATTTTATGATATAATAAAGAAATCATACCTTAATTTGTTAAGCATAAATGTTATTTGAAAGCTTGACATGATAAAACCTTTTGAACATATTACTTGATGACATTAAATATTTATTTAAAATATAACCATGCAATTTGAAAAATGTATTTTTCTAATTTGACTCATAAAATTAAACTCTAAGAGCACAGTTGCACATTTCCATGTCCTCCGCTCTTCAGAAGGCTCAGAAAAGGAAGCTTACTTGAGTTCAGGATTTCAAGGCCAGCCTGGGCAACAGAGATCCTGTCAAAAAAAAATTCCTAAACTGCAAGGCAATTTATTTCTTATGTACATGTTTAACAATTGAAAAATATATAACTTACAAATAATTCTATAGAATTTTAGGGAAATGCTATTTTTCAAGATATTTTGTTGTTTACTAAAGCCATAGTTCCCCCAAAGTACATGTTTTGATAATTAGTAATCTTATTTAGCTCTATTAATTTGTTTTAACTTAATAAAACTAAATATTTCTAAGTAATTTTATTTTGCTTACATCTAAATTCATAATACAGCAAGCTAAAAGGATAAAAAATATTTTACTGTTAGTGCAAATAATAGAAAAATGACTATGGCAAGAAGCACAGTATTTTGTATATTTTCCCAATTATTTCAAGTTTTCAAATGTTTAAAAGGGATGTGTGAATGAATCTATTTTCTCATTCTTTATGGCTGAGTAATATTTCATTTTATAGAAAAACCACAACTTCTTTATCCAGTTTCCAACGGATGGGCAAATAGGTTGTTTCCAAGATTTAACTATTACAAACTGTGCCGCTATAAACATGGGTGCACATACTTCTCTGTGATATGATTCTTTTAGTTCTCTTGGAAAGATACCCAGCAGAGGGATGGCTGGGTCAAATGGAACCTCCAGTCCAAGCTCTTTGAGGTATCTCCATATTGATTTCCATAGTGGTTGCACTAGTCTGCACTCCCACCAACAATGGAGGAGGGTTCCTTTCTCCCCACAACCCCGCCAACATTTGTT
>NW_022900913.1:17738306-17753771 GCF_012274545.1 Fukomys damarensis
GCAGTTTCGGTAGTATGGCCATTTTCACTATGTTGATTCTTCCTACCCAGGAGCAGGGGATATCTTTCCATTTTTTTATATCCTCTTCGATTTCTTTTTTCAGAGTGCTGTAGTTTTCAGTGTAGAGACCTTTTGTTTCTTTTGCTAGATTGATTCCTAGATACTTCATTTTTTTGGATGCTATTGTAAAAGGAATTTTTTCCCTTATTTCTTTTTCCATGTGTCTGTTATTTGTGTATAGAAAGGCTATTGATTTTTGGGTATTCACCTTGTATCCAGATACTCTACTGAATCTGTCAATGGATACATATTGAAGTTATACTCCTAAGTGAAATAAATAAGTCACACATGTGTAAATACCGAATAGTGTCCCTGGTGTGAATAATCTGCAACAATGCATAAGATTCTAATAAGAATACTGACGTTTAGAAATGGGAAGAAAGGAGCTAAAGGTGTAGGGACAGTGGGATAGGTAGGGGAAGAGTAAAAAGGGAAAAGAAAAAAATGTGAGAGAATGAAAAGATGAAAATAAAGTGTTTGTAGATGGGGAGGGGAGGAGGGGGTGAAGGGAGGGCAGAGGTAAGGGGAAAAATGAGAATCAAGACTTGCCATGTAGAGGTACATGATCCCAACAATGAATGTAACTGTACTGTATCCCTAAATTGTACCAATAAACTCAATTAAAGCTGAAAAAAAAAAGGGATGTGTGAAAGGGTGAGGAAAGGAAGGAAAAATGATAAAAAAAAAGTGACCCTGTGGAATGTATATGTAACAACATTGCTCAAGGATGTAAAAATTATGTACTACACATACTAATAAACTATAATGTTAGAAAAATTTTAAAAATTGAGAAATGTTAAAAAAATGATCAAAATATGTTTTGTATATGTCACAATTCCTCAAGGTTAATGTATTTATTTTATATCACAAACCAATACTAATAAAACAGTTGAAAATTATTATTGACAATGAAACCATAGACTAAGACTGAGCACATTAAATTTTATTTTTCTGTTTAGTTTCTAGTGGAGTGTACCTTTTTTATTTTGTATGTAGAATTGAATAAAATGTAATTTTTTTCATTTATTTTTTAATTGTGAGGTTTGGCCACCTGTACTTCAGTGTTCCCCCTTCTCTTATGAAAAACATACCAAATTTGTATCTAGTTTTAAAGACTATAAAAAGAATCCTAACAACAAGTACAGTTTGAATATACTACAAAGACATATTTGTAGAATATAAAAAATGGCATTGTCATGATGATTTAGTTGCCTGATTTAGTTGCCTTCCTGATAGGTGGGACAAAATATCCAACACACAGTTAAAGAAGAAGTTTATTTTGGTTCACAGTTTGTAGAGGTTTCAGTCCACAATTGGCTGGGCAGCACAGCATGGCAGAGGGATGATGTAGAGGAGAAATACTCCATGACAAGCCAGTCAGGAAATAGAAAATGCAAATAGCATGCAGTCTACCTTTTTCTTTCATCCCATCCAGGCTCCAAGCCTTTTTGATGAGTCACACATATATATTATATGGCTCTGTCTCCAGTAAATCCATTCACCCACACTGAGAAATATGCTAATTATGATCAGCAGACTAATTTAATATCACACACCCTTAATCAGCAGATCACAGAACCTAGTTCCAGTCAGTAACTCTGAAAAGTCCAACCTATCACCTCATGGTACTTGAGATCCTAATGATACAAGCCACAACAGATCCTAATGAGAATCCCGTACCTTTCTTTCTCAAGACTAAAGACAACAAATAATTATTTTTGAAAAATAAGGATTTAATTTGTATTCATTCTCTGTATTTAACTGCTAAAATAGATAAATATATAAATCAGGTAGAGCATTTGAGAATATTATCAAATTTGCAAAATGCTATACACATTATTTTTACTTTATAGAAACAAAATAGATCAACTCATCATGTACAATTGTATTAGAAATAAAAATGCTTGAAGAATGTACATTCATTATTTTAAATGCATTGGTTAAAATGACTAAAAGTATATCATGAAAGAAAACATACTGGGAAATCTATGTCTCCTAGGTAGTACCAGTGACTATGTTGTTAGTATAAAATAAGTATAGAAGGATTATTATTCTTCACTTGGGAAAATTCTAACACTGTTGTTAAATAAGATATTTGTAGATAGAATACCAAAAGTAGTTCTTTGAAAAATTTCTAAAAGATAAAAATAAGAAAATTACCCAAAATCATCAAACAAGGGCTCCAAAATCTTGCTAGTAGAGATAAACATACAACTTAAAAGCAATGTAAGGGCAGGGATTTAACTCAGTGGTTCTGCTGCCTGCATCAAAAGCTATGTGATCAGTCTAGATTAATGAAAAGGAAGATATTATTATAGAAATAGACAATATAAAGTAATGCAGCAGGTATTAACCAAGACAAACACTCATACACTATTGATGTAGGTCTATATTTTTTATTAGTTTGGCACTAATTAGTAAAATAGGAAAATTTTACTAGCATTTCAACCTCTGGATACAGTAAAATTTTTTTTATGTGAATGTGTAAATAAATACTCATGGCAGTTTATAATAGCTGGAAACAAGAAATAATTAAACATTAATGTAGACAAACAATTTTGGTAAATTCACATAATTCTCTATGAGTGTAGAAATAAACATTTTAGAACAAACAAAAATTATAGCTAAAAATAAGAAACAAGAGACAGAAAGAGCATGTTCATATTAAATTGTGTAAAGTTTAAGAGTTATTAAAAGCAAATTATGATTTCTAGGGATATATGTTTATTTCAAAATGTAATAAAGAGCAGCAAGACAGATTTTACTACAAAAGTTAACATAGTTATATTTGTAAGTTACATACAGGAATGAAATACACATGAGAGGTCATTTTTTGTAAGAGGAAGAATATTCTATTTCCTGAGCTGGGTATTATATATGTAGTAGTTCACTTTGTTATCATTCATTACAATTTACTTTTGTTTATCAGGTCATTTACTATATCAGAATGCTTATAAGATATAGAACATATAGATTTTTTTTTCCTCATTGAGTTTATTGGTACATTTTAGGTATACAGTACAGTTACATTCATTATTGGGATCTTGTACCTTTACATGACAGGTCATGGTTCTCATGTTTTCCCCTTGTGCTTGCCCTCCCTTCACCCGCTCCTCCACTGCCAATTTACACTTTATTTCCCTTTTGCATGTTCTAATATTTTTTCCTTTTCATTATTACCTTTCTCCTACTCTTACCATTTTCCCTATGAATTTACCTCTTTGTTTCCTATTTCACATTGTCAATTATCTCATTAGGATCTTATGGAGTATTATAGTTTATTCAAACCAGAGAAACTATTTGATATTTACACATGTGTGACTTATTTATTTCACTTAGGAGTATATCCTCAATATGTATCCATTTTCCTATGAATGACACTAATTTCACATTCTTTATAAATGAGTAGTATTCCATTTTATAGAAAAACCACATCTTCGTTATCCAGTCTCCAACTGATGAGCAGTTGGGCTGTTTCCAAGTTTTAGCTATTACAAACTGTGCTGCTACAAATATAAGTGCACATATATCTCTATGATATGACTCTTTTAATTATTTTGGAAAGATACCCAGAGGGATGGCAGGGTCACATGGATCCTCTAATCCTAGTTCTTTGAGGTATCTCCATATTTATTTCCATAGAGGTTGCAACAGTCTGCCCTGCCACCAACAATGGACAAGGGTTTCTTTCTCCCCACATCCCCACCAACATTTGTTATTGCTTGATTCCTTGATGGCAACCATTCTTTGTGGGGTGAGATGAGTGTTGTTTTCATCTGCATTTCTCGATTGACCAGGGATGTGGAACATTTCTTCATATATTTACTTGCTGCTTTTACTTCTTAGGCTGAGAAATGTCTGTTCATATCAGATGCCCTTTTTTGAATCTGGTCTTTATATTTGCGGGGAGTGGTTTTTTTGAGTGTTTTATATATTCTAGATAATAGGCCTTTGAATGAGGAACACCTGGTAAAAATTATATTCCCACATTGTAGGTTGTCTCTTAGTTCTGTTGAAGGTTTCTTTTGCAGTGCAGAAACTTCTTAATAAAATGAGATCCCAGTTGTTGATTCTTTCTGCTAGTTCCCATGCTACTGAGGATTTGTTCATAAAAGCTTCTCAAATGCCAATGTCTTCAAGAGTTCTGCCCCAATTATCTTCCAGCAAGTTTAGTGTTTCTGTTTCAATATTTAGATTCTTCAACCACTAAGATTTTCATTTAGTGCATGGTAAAAGATAGGTTCTAGTTTTAATCTTTGGCAGACTGAGATGCAGTATTTCCAAAACTATTTATTAAAGAGACTATCTTTCCTCCAGTTGGGATGGTCAGCTCCTTTGTCAAAGAAGATATAGCTGAGTACATCAGGATTTGTTTTTGTGTCTTCCAATCTGTTACACTGATCCTTTGCCAATAACATGCTGTTTCTATTACAGTGGCTTTGTAGTATAGTTTCAAATTGGGAATTGTTATTCCCGCTGCCATATGTCTGTTTCTTAGGATGGCTTTTGCTATTCTAAGTCTCTTCTGGTTCCAAATGAATTTTTGGATTATTTTTTCTAGTTCTGTGAAATACAGTGTTGGATTTTCAATTGACATTGCATTGTATCTGTATAGCAGTTTTGGTTGTATGACCATTTTCACTATATTGATTCTTCCTACCCAGGAACAGGGGATAACTCTCCATTTTCTTATGTCCTCTTTGATCTCTTTTTTCAGAGTGATGTAATTTTCAGTGTAGAGGTCTTTTGCTTCTTTTCTTAGATTGATTCCTAGATACCTCATTTTTTTGGATGCTATTGTGAAAGAATTGTTTCCCTAATTTCTCTCTCGGTGAATCTGTTATTTGTGTACAAGAAGGCTATTGATTTTTGGGTATTGACCTTGTATCCAGCTACTCTGCTAAAGATGTCAATTAAGTCTAGAACTCTTTTGGTGGACTTATTTTGGGGTCTTAAATGTAGAGTATCAAATTCTCAGCAGATAATGACTGGTTCACTTCTTCCCTTTCTATCTTTATTGCTTTAATTTCTTTCTCTTGCATAATTGCTGTAGCTAATGTTTCCAGAATTATACTGAAGAGGAGTGGTGATAGTGGGCATCCTTGTCTTGTTCCTGGTTTTAATGTGAAAGTCTACAGTTTTTGGCCACTTAATATGATGTTGGTTGTTGGTTTTTCATAGATAGCCTTTATTAAGTTAAGATATGGCCAATGTATTTCACTTTTTGCAGGGCTTTTATCATGAGTGGGTTTTGAATTTTGTCAAATGCTATTTCTGAATCTATCGAGAAGATCATATATTTTTTTTTTGTCCCTGACTCTGTTAATATACTTTATTGCATTTATTGACTTACATATGTTGAACCATCCTTTCATCCCTGGAATAAATCCACCTTGGTCAGGATGGATGATCTTCTTGATGATTGTCTGTGTTCTGTTTGCTAGTATATTATTATGGAATTTGGTGTATCTATTCATTAAAGAGATTGGCCTATAGTTCTCTTAGTTGTATCTTTCCCTGGTTTGGAAATCAAAGTGATACTTGCTTTGAGGTATCAATTTGGAAGTATTGCATCCCTTTCAATTTCAATGAAAAGTTTGAAGAGTAATGGCAGTAGTTCTTCTCTAAATGTCTTGTAGAATTCAGCCATGAGTCCATCAAGACCTGGGCTTTTCTTTTTTGGGAAATTTTTAATTACATTTTCAATTTCACCAATTGTAATTGGAGTGTTTAAAAGGTTTTAATCTTCTTCATTCAACTTTGGTAATTCCTAAGTATCTAGAAATCTGTCCATTTCTTCTGTGTTTTCCAATTTATTAGAGTACAGGTTCTCAAAGTAGGTATTAATGATCCTCTGGATTTCTGCTGTATGTGTTGTGACTTTGTCTTTTTCATACCTGATGGCATGGATCTGAGCCTTTTCTTTCCATTTTTCAATAAGGTTACCCAGGGATATATTAATTTTATTTATTCTTTTAATAAAAACAACTCTTTATTCATTTATTTTTTGTATCATTTTCTTTGTTTCCATTGCATTGATTTCTGCTCTAATCTTTATAATTTCCTCTCTTTCAAGCTTTGGGTTTTTCTTGTTCTTGTTTTTCTAGGAGTCTAAGATTCATCATTTGGTTGCCTATTTTTCACTCTGTTTTCCTAGTGTGGGCATTCAGCACTATGAATTTTCCACGTAGAACTGCTTTCATGGTGTCCCATAGATTCCTGTATGTTATATTGGCATTTTCATTTATTTGTAAAAACCGTCTAATTTCTTCTTTAATTTCCTCTGTGATCCATTAATTGTTCAGGACAGTGTTGTTTAATTTCCATGTGGAGTGAAGTTCCTATGGTTTCTTATGCTATTGATCTCCAGCTTGATTGCACTAGGATCTGATAACATACAGAGTTCTTTTGCATTTATTCAGACCTGTTCTCTGAGCTAGTATGTGGTCTATCTTGAAGAATGACCCACGTTCAGCTGAAAAGAATGTATATTCTGATTTTGTGGGGTGGAACACTCTATACATGTCTATTAAGTCCATGTGTTCAAAAGCTTGGTTGAGTTCTCATATTTCATTGTTGATTTCCTGCCAAGTGATCTGTTTAATTGTGATAGAGGGGTATTTAGATCCCCCAGTCCAATTGTATTAGTGCTTATTTAGTTTGTCATGTTACTTAATATTTGTTTTATATAGTTGGGGCATTAATATTTGGTGCGTATATGTTTATGATTGTCATCTCTTCCTCTTGCATTGATCTCTTTACAAGGATGTAGTGACCTTCCTTGTCTCTCTTAATCAGTTTTGGTTTGAGATTTATGTTGTGTGCAAGTAAGATTTCTACCCCTGCTTTTTTCTGGCTCTTGTTGCATGGAGTATTGTTTTCCACTCTTTCACTTTCAGTTTATGGGCTTCTTTTTGCACTAGGAGTGTTTTTTGTATACAACATATTGTTGAATTTTGCTTCTTAATCCATTCTTCCAGTCTATTTCTCTTGATTGGTGAATTGAGGCCATTGACATTGATGGTTACAACTGATATGAACTGACTTATTATTGTCATATTATTGCCCTTTTGTTGAGTCTATATTTTTTTGCCCTCTCATATTTAGTTTCTTGCCTTGCTTATTTCATTTGCTCTGTTGGGCCTCATGGTATTGAGACCTTCATTGTCTCTTTCTAGGTTATTGTTAGAATTCCTTGTAGTGCTGGTTCAGTGTTTATGAAGTTTCTCAAGTGTTCTTTGTCATGGAAGTATCATATTTCCCCATCCATTTTCAAAGAGAGTTTTGCAGGATACTTCAGTCTGGGTTGGAGGTTGTTTTATTTTAGGACTTGAAATACCTCATTCAAGGCTCTCCTTGACCTGAGGGTTTGTGTGGAAAAGTCTACTCTGATTCTGATGGGCTTTCCTTTACATGTGACTTGTTTATTTTCTCTTATTGCTTGTAGTATTATGTTCTTCTGTTGGGTTTCTGGGATCTAGATTTTTATATGTCTAGGTGTAGAATTTTATTTTTTATTGTGGCTAGTTGGAGTTCTATATGCCTCACTTTTCTGCATGTCTCATTCTTCCCTTCTGTTTGGGAAGTTTTCTGCTACTAATTCTGTGAACAGTTTTATTATTCATTTGCATTTTCTCCTGCTACTTCACAGATTCCTATCAGTCTTATGTTATTCTTCTTTGCATCATCTAGGAGTTGTTGGATCAATTTCTCATAATCTCTTACTGTTTTTAAGAGACCTCTCTTTTCATAGTCACTGACTGCAATCCTATCTTCTATACCTGAGATTCTATCTTCGCATTCTTTTATTCTTTTCATGAACACTTTCAGTAATGTTTTTAATCTTCAGGATATCTGTTTGAATGTGTTTTATGGATTACATTTCTTTCTTCTGTTGGGCATTCATTGTTTCTATTTCTTTCTTATGCTGGGCCTTCATGGCTTCTATCATGGTCCTGAGCTCATCTATTTTTTTTTTTTTTTTCAGTTTCTGCTAATTGTTTCTTTCTTTCTTATGCTGGGCCTTCATGGCTTCTTTCATGGTCCTGAGCTCATTTTTTTTTTTTTTTTTTGTCAGTTTCTGCTGTAGAGTCACAAAATATGGCTTCCATTTTTCTCACCCCCTCTAGGGTTATCTGGGAAATTATTTCTGTTTCGAATATTTCTACAGCCTGATTGATCTGTTTTGTTACTTCCTGCGCTATGGGTTCAGAGTGTCCTGCTGGTTCACTATCACACATTTTTGTCCTCATTTGCCCTAATGTTAGCCATTAGTAAACTGGAAGTTTATCTTTGTGTCTTGCTTAAGTGTTTTCTCATTTTTTTTTGTTGTTGTTGTTTTTGGCTTGTCCTTGGCTTAATTTCTGAGTTAGTATTGAAATATTCCTGATATAGTAGCACTTTAGCTTTTGAGTCTCTAATGACTCATAGACATTCTCGTTTTCATAATATCGGAGAAAACAACTCATTAAATCAATCACAATCCTTTATCCCAATTAATACAATCAGAAACACAATAGGTTCAAGCACACCTTGCAAACTGACCATGTGTGGTAGTCATTAATCTATCACCTTTAGACCATGTGAATCAAATTAAAATCAAGAAGCAGCCCAAATTATGTGTTTAATGAATACTCTTTTCAATATAGCATCTTTACCATTTAGGATGGGGGCTTATACAGAGTTACAAAGAGAGGAGTAGATACGTAAAGACATTAGAGAAGATTTCAAGTGAAGCCAGAACACACAGAATGACCACACAATCTTTAGGAAACTGTTAAATTCAAAAATTGAAAGACAGAGTATCACTATAAGGACAAGAATATGCCCCCTTAACAGTAATAGGGGTTCAGTTTCCTTTGAAACTATTGACCCATGAGTGAGGTAAATGACAGAAGAAAAGAACATAAAGAAAAAAGAAAAAAATGATAAAAGAAGAAATCTGAGTTAGGGCCGGAGAGGGACCAGAAAGGAAGATGAGGGATAATATGGTGGAGCAAGAGACTGAGTTGAAGAAAGAGGACAGAAAAAAAGAAAGAATTCGCAGAGAGGAATGAGGAAAAGAAAGAAAAAAATGAATTTGAAGAACCTCTTTCAGACTATATCTCTGCTGTCATAGTATACAAAGTGCAGAGCCATGTCCAGAACCAAGTCCCCTGATCTCAGCTACATGATGACAGACCCTTGCTACATAGAATGACCTCAGGACGCAAGTTCCAGATTGAATTCCATGACCTCCTGCAGGGTTGAACTCCACACAGTTCTACTACAGTTTTCTCCCGACCTTTCTTTAAAGATATTCAAAATTGGGAGATCAGAAAAATACCCTTTATGATCACCTCTGCCTCTCTAGAGTGGTTCCAAGGACTTGCACAATGAGAATGTTCAGAGGTGCCCTCTTGATGCTACTTTCCTTGTACTGGGGTAATAGCACCAGTAGGGGAGGGAACAGCTACTCAATCCTGTGGATTGGGCCCAAGCAGGCTGGAGGGAGAGCAGGTCTCTGAGCGGCCTTCCCAAATCTCACCTTCCTTGTGCTGGTTGATTATTATTGACTAAATAAAAATTTCTTTTGATTTTTGAGCAAATATTTTAACAATATATATGTGTATATATTTATATATATATAAGCATATTTATATAATATATAATATATAATATATACATATATATTTATATAATATATATTTATATGTATATGTGTGTGTATACATATATATATATATATATGTATATCCCAGCTGGGATAGTGTGATAGTATTTCCATTTATTTTATGATATGATATACACATGAACTACTTCTTTCTATATAATTTGTACGTGTAACACATATGAATAATTTAACATTATTATAAATAAGCTGATAGATTTATAACACTTATTCAAGTAAAATACAACAAAATATTATCTTTTGAAGACTCACTAAAATGTTAATTGAACCCAGGTAAGGTGGTGCACACCCAGAACTCGGGAGGCTGAGACAGGAGGATTGCTGTGAGTTAGAGACTAGCCTGGGCTACATAGTGAGTTCCAGGTCAGTCTCAAGTACATAGAGAGCCCCTGTCTCAAAACAAACAAACAAAAGTTAATTGAAGGTTTTCTGTGAATTAATTGCAATTTTAAGTACTGGAGTCTAAATAATTTGAGAAAAATTTACAAAATTCATCCCCAGATGGAGGTAATATTTTGTTAACGGAGGACAAACAATAAAGGCTAACAATAAAGCCTAAGTGAGTAAAGCTTCTGGGGAAATACTTAGGGAATGGGGGATAAAAATCTTCTGGGCATGGCAATGCAGTGTTAAGTAGCATAACTGAGACGGCAATGTCTGGATCCAGATTTGTGAGGTTAAGAGAATAAATGGTGCTCACATCTGCAGGGAGAGAGCGCTTGCCTTCGCCGGACCTGTTTGAGAATGAGGAACAAGCCCATTGGTAGACTGTGGCTAGAGGAGAAAATAGAACCCGAGGCAGCGAGGAGTGGGAAATGCCACAGAGACTATTATCAGACGTTGGAATTTCTTCTTTTGAGTGGGATAGGAAGTGATGGCAATCTTTAAGTGGAATTTCGGATGACATTCTAACGAGACCATTTGATCAGTGTGCTGATAATAGACTGTATGAGCTCAGGATGGTGGGGGTGGGGAGAGACCAGTTAAAATGGCATTGAAGCCCAGGGATTTGGCTGAGTGGCACTGAGCCTATCTCGCAGATGCAATGTCCTGTGTTGGATCCCTGGTACCAAAAAAAAAAAAAAAAAAAAAAAAAAAAAAAAAAAGCGAATACCAAAAAAAAAAAAAAAAAAGCATTCAAAAAAAATAGGCAGGAGGTGCCACTATTGTGTAAGAAATTGTTCAGAACTGAAGCTGACTTTGGCTCTGATGGCCTGGTGAAAGCCTGAACTATTTACTCACAATCATTAGCCACAAAACAGTACACAAGTTTCAAATGAAGGAGTATGGAAGAAAAACAGAAAGGCCCAAATACTATCATGAGCAAGTTCCAAATTAAGAAATCATGAAGATGATTAGATTATTAGAAGAGATGAAGTATGAAGCAAATAACATATATAAGCACAGTGTCAAGCAATTTTTAAAATATTCAAAGACTTAGGAAAGTTATCAATTTAGTTATGTTCTGCTGGTTGATCAAATTAAATAAAAATAAAGAAATGCCCTATGCAGTTAGAATAATGTGAAATTGGTAACCTTTAAGAGGTGAATTTTCTTGGGAAGGTAACAAAAATTTACCTGAATACATTAAAGAGAATTGGAAGAAAGTAAAGGAAAACAAAGAGTACGACCAATGTTTCCAATAAGGAAAGCTATAAAGGTAGTTGTAAATAAAAGGAAGGAGATTTTAAGAGATTTGTTTTGCTTTGCCCTTTTATTTAGACAGAAAATTAACACAGAAAGAAAAGTTTAAATAAAGAGGTTAATATCAACGAGGATAGCCACAAGGCATCCTGAGTAGGAAGAGGCACTGTGTTTAAAGCTCATATCTATCTGCTTATATTATTAAAGCACCTCTAATTACTATAGCACGTGCTATTTCCAGGGCTTATCTGTCTTACATAGAATAACTCCTTTAATTGAAGTTATCAGTGAAGAGTTGGAATGCATAGATATTCATGTGAATCTTCTGGTTAATAAGGTCATGTAATGTTGGTAAAAAGTCTCATCAGGTTATTTCAAATCTTTAATGAATTAACAAGCAAGAACAAAGCTGATGATACGACTGAGAACAGTGGGTAATGTAAGAAGTATTGATGTGAGAGAGTTCAAGAGCAGTGGACTGGAGCAATATAGCACCCCTGTGGGCCATCGTGACACCCGTCTTGAGATATGTGAAAAGGGAGAGAAGGTATAGGAGCCCATGTGTTCTGAGCAGGACAGCCCTTGGCACTAAAGTCTTTGGTTTAGTCAGAATGGAGCTACTGACCAAACAGCACAGTGAGGGGAGATAAAGAGCAAAACCTTGAGAGGAATGGGAAATTACACTGTTTGATCATGGAAGCTGAGCTTTGGACAGAAAGAAGTGACAATATGATAGGTTTTAGACTTATACAGTTGTCAGAGAATCAGTGCATGCACTTCTTTCTCTGTGCTGTTTATAGTAATAAAAATGCTAAGAATTAGAAAGAGTAGTCATTGTCAGTTGCAATTTATTTTGATGTTGTCATCTTTCAATTTGACCAGAGAGAATCTAAAAAAGTTACAACACAATAAAAATATTTTTGTTAAGATTGGGAGGGAGACAGTAAGAGAGGAAAAATAAAATAGATCTGAAGGTCCAATTATAAATAAAACCTTAAATTGGGAGAATGAAAACAACCATGTCATTTTTGGGTCCATGAAAGGTTAGACACTGCCAATTGATGAGGTCCATTTCATTCGGAGGATGTAGCAATAGAATGGGATTTGAACAAAGGCATTATAATCCTCATTTTCTCTGAGCTTCTGAAATTTCCTCTCAAATCAATATTCTAATTGTAATGTGACCGACACAATAGGACACGAAATAAAACTCCTGGTGGGGGAAGAATCAGAATTTTGCCACTGCAAAAGATTCACCTCCAATGCTTGAAGAACCGTTCTAGTTACTGGCTTTGGGCACTGAAGGCTAGTGTGACTGTGTAGTCATTTAAAATTCTCTGCTTCAGATATAAAGAAAAAGTGAATAGCATTAGCTAAAGGGAGATCAAATAGTTTACTCTACTTGAAAAGTAAATTAATTTGATGGTTGATTTTTCCAAAATTACAAAAATGAAAATGCATTATTTTATTAAATTTCATCAGTTGAGTTAGTTAAGCACTCTAACCCTCACTTAAAATCCTTGCTAAAACAATTTGACATACCGAAGAAAAATTTTAATTTTCAGGTTAATATGTTACATTTAAACTAAATAAATTACAAATCAATAATTTGTATTTTATTCAAATTATGGGCTATAAAGCATGTTTTCATTTTGACAATATTGTTAAGATTTTAAATCCTACATGTAACACGAGAACTGATAGTTCCTCAAATTCAAGTCCAGCTTGAGCTGCATAGCAAATTCAAAGCCAACCTGGAACTTGTCACAAGACCTTTCCAAAAAAAAGAGTGGGTGGGGAGAAATTCTATCATTATATTGTACATTAAATTTACATTCTTCTGGGAAAACAAAATATGGAACACTCTTGGAAGATTATCCTCAAATGAGAAGAACAAATCAAGAGTAAAAATAAAAATTATGCAAGACAGAAAATCAACAGAAATGAGTGAGGATAAATTTGCTCTGACTCATTTATAAAGTTCTGTGCAAAATATTAGACTACCTTTCAAATAGTTTTATGTTCCAAGCATAGACTTTTGATATAAACTACCTTTGTATTATAGAAATGCTTTTTAAAATTGAATTGATATCAAATGCAAATTTTTATTTTCATTGTACTCAGAGAAATCATTGAAATTGAATAAAGAGGAAAAAATGAATTTCAACATGTTGAGTTTTCTCTCGCACTACTTAAGTGTTATGGCTTGTATCTAGATGTCCCCCAAAGCCTTAGGAACTCATAGGTCGAGTTTTGGGGAGATAACTTGTATCATGGGTGTGTGATACTGTATTATGGTCATGTGGTAACCAAATCAGTACACTGATCAGAGTTGCACAGTAGCAAGTATAGTTGCAGGTGATGGATTTATTAAAGAAAGAAGTCCCACCTTGAGTGTGGCTATTCCCAAATAATGGGTTGTAGTCTGGCAGAATGAAAAGGAAAGGGATAAAGGTAGGCCTATTGGATGCTGCTTCCTGTTTGCCCTGCCATGGACTGTTTCTCCTCTGCCATGTCCATCTTCTTTGAAGCCCTGCCTTGGAGTTAGCTGAATATGGACCAAAACTTCTATAAACCGTGAGCTAAAATAAGTCTTTCTGTCTTTAACTTGTGAGTGATGGGTATTTAATTTCAGTAACAAGAGACTACGACCTCAGGTACATAAACCCAGTGCTTCCTCCCATGTTTAGTATCAATTTCTTTCAAGCACATGGCCAACTCAAATTAGCAGTTTTCTTGTTTTTGAGCAAAGCCATGTGAGGGTGAATGAGGAAGAGAGTGCTTGTCACATTCAGGATAGAATGTGACTATGGGAATTGCCTTTTTTTTTCTCTTTTTCTCTATGCTATTTTGTTTGAAGATACCCAAGTTTAAAATGAAAGAGTGCTAGTTAGAGAATAGTTGTCAAATTATGCACTCCCAATTTCCAGGAGATTTTATATACATTAAAAATAAGACTGTTGAGCAGGGGATTGAGCTCAGTGGTAGATTGTTACTAAGTCACAGAGGAATTCAGGCTTGCTTATTACCAAGAGTAATCCATAATACCTATGCATGATTTATTATTCTTAGATTTATAAAGTTTCATTTTATTATTTAATGGATATTTTAAAATATTCATGATTAATTAACTGAGGAAATATTTAATCACTCTAATGAAACTTGAACACTTAGACTAGTGAACCAAAGGTAAACTGTCTCAGAAAAAAAATGTTCTTAATCTTTTTAAGAAGGTCTGCAAAAGCTAAAGTAGGTGAAACACAGGAATACTACATTAACACAGTTGAAAGACAAAAGTGAATTCATTTTAATCTTTAGGATGGAGAAACATGATTTTTTAAAAAATAGACATTTTTATAGGAATAATTTGTGAGAATGAAGGAATAAGCTTCTCATGAACTAGTAAGCAAGGGAACAAATTTTACGTGTCTTTTTATAAATGACAACACTATTTTCCTAATATTGTCTTTAAAGTTAACAAGCTGTTAAAGGTTGTTCCAAAGCTTTACAAATAAAAAAACTCTACTTTATTTTCTATTATCTTTCTTTTTAAGGACTGGCTTAAGAAGAGAAACAAATAAAACACATATGTTCAAATAAAAGAAAAACATAAATAAATGTGGAGATTCATGTGACATTTTTAACCTACAAGTATAAAATATTTTAGTCATTGGGAAAAATTACAAGCTTTGATAAGCAATTTATCATTATTCTTTAAACAGTATCTTGAAAATTATACAACAGAAAATTAAGTTTTATTAGTAACAACTGGACTTTATATTAAACAAATTATATGCAATAGTTTTGTATCCATATTCAAGTAAAAAGTTTAAAGAAATATTATAATTGGTATACAAAAAACAGCAACAATGCTCAAGAAAGTTACCTCTCAGTAGATTTTTTGGAGGGGGTTACCAGGTATCAAATTTGGGTCCTTGAGCTTGGGAGGCAGGTAGTGAAACCACTGAGCTAAATCCCCAACCCTAGATTTCTTAATTCTTTCTGCTTTATGCAAAAAATCTAAATTTTCTCAATCTCTTCCTCTCTCTCTCTCTTTTTTTTTTTTTTTTTTTTTTTTTTTTTTTTTTTTT